>NC_061842.1:29802465-29892465 GCF_019202785.1 Penaeus chinensis | reverse complement strand
TTTCCTTGCATATCCTATCATCCTAAGTAAATGAGCTCTCAGTTGCAACTGTTACCTAGACACTACAGTACACCATACCAAGACATATTTCGTATACCCCTCGTGCTTGGCTGTAAGCTTTCTACAAGTATCACTCACAATTACATTTGACTAATTTCGTGTTATTACGCCATATCATAATTACACTTTCCACATTCTGCTGACAGTTCGACTAAAGCTGATATTCTCAACATCACAATACATGAACAGACAATGCATTTAAACAAGTATGGCTTTAACTCCCACAATAACCATGACTTAGAATATCATAACTAAAATGTCTACCACGTACCTAATATATTACATAAGCCTGTCACTACGTAATAAATCAGATTTTTCTATAATTCAGATTGTTAAATACAATAAACTCGAAACACTATCTATATATCTATATATATAACAAACATCGCTTGAGCTTATCTGACCTCATTGAAACAGGATATTCGGGATACAAGTCTTTCACACCGTATATAATTTGAGAACGGTAACGACAACAGCGTCCTCGAAACACTGCCTCGGAAAACACGCCAGTATGTCAGATTCCAAGAAATAATCTCGTTTCCCAGTGGCCTTTGTAAGGTGTCCGTTGGAGCCCTCTAGTCACACCGTCAAAGTGGCAATGCCCATTGAAGCGGGATAAAAGGCATAAGGGCCAGGTAGGCGAACCCTGTTACTCCATAAAACAAACAAAAAAGTGAAATAAATATCCTTTACAAGCCCTCAAGAAAATAATGGGTTGCCTGAGTTAGCAGTATAGGTACTTATGTATATCACTGCTCGGATAAAACCTTTCGGTTTCCATTCCGTTGGCAAATCACAGTAAGATCTATGGAAAGTAGCACACAAACACACGATCAACTTAAGACACTCTATTTAGACAAGATGGACCCTTTATACAGGCGGGAAGGTAGACAATGCGAACATCAACTTTATGTTTAAGAATTGCTTAAAATGCAATCTTTACATAGGAACTGGTAATGGATTATTACAATGAAAAATACATAGATTTTGTAAAATAACCTAAAAAAATAATAATAGCTAAAGAAAGTGTTGATACAAACATTTATGGCATAAAATGCGTATCAAAAAATACCTTAAAACGCTAACAGATAAACACAGAAAATAGACAAAACTAATAATCATGCTTTAAAAAGATGCTAAAATACATCAAAACTGCCCTGAGTAAGAGTAGTAAAAATGTACTACGAAACTTTATAATTATCAACTAAAAGAGCAGAAAAAACGACTAAGAGGCAGTTCAGTATCATGAAGCTCCGCGGTTTTAGAATGCCCCACATCAATAAGTAGTCAAAGCTATCTTCGTCCCGGCAATCTTATTTTGGACTATACATGCGAGTATGCAAGTGTTGGGCGATCCGTCTGCTGTGGCTCCTCCAGGATCACACAAATTCTTATAGGCCAGGGATAAGGTCAAGATATAGGGTTAAGGGTTCCATTAGGGTAGTAGGGACGTGGAAATAAGGGATTGGATAAAGGAAGGGTAGGGAGAGATCAGGGATGGGGCTTGATAGGGATAAAGTATAGGCAAGAGAAAGGCTAGTATAGTGAGAGTAGATCTCAAGTATAGGTCCCATAGAACAAAGCACAAGAGTATTGCAAAACAAAGGAAAATAAAACAGGTAGAAGGAAGAGTAAGGCAGTAGTATCTAGAAAGGGAATACAGATAGAGACAAACAAACAAAAGAAAAGCTCTAAGACTAAGCTAGGCTAGCATTAAGGAAAAGTTAAAACTATGAACATAAGTGATAAAGATTTGTAGAACAGAAATATGAACAGAAAGGAGAACGCAGGGAAGAGAAGGGAAAAATGACAGGGCGAACCATAAATAGGACAAAAGGATCATTACACAAGAACGCAATTTAAGGATATAATTAAAAATGAAGTAATTCCTAATAACATGTAAGTTACCACATTTACCCTCATCTGACCTCGCGGGAACACAGTACGATATTTGAATTTAAACCTGAGAAGAAGCTCCATTTTGTCACATTCCTTCTGTTCTGACCATGATTGTCAAACCAGCAGCTTCCACAGCATCCGTTGAATTTGACTTGGAGTTCATGGTCATTTCTCCTGTTTCTATTCCATTACCAGATGCATCGAGAAAGCAAGAGGATGTACGTATTTGAAGACCACATAACAGGACCGCCGAGAAGCCTGTGGCGGAAGTAATTTCCTGCCGCATAAGGGCAATGCGGAAGACGAAGAGCTTCGGTGGGCGTTGGTCTGACATTCCCTGCGCGAGGAGGAGGTTAGTGTTCGAGGTGGAATGGGAGGGGTGATGTATGCATGGCTCTAATGGCTTTATGTCATAATATAATTAATATGTAAAACAATATATCTGTTTTATTCAACTTTAGACTGCATGTAGTAATATAATAGATACAGCTGCATAACTAACATCTGCTAACTATAGTACCTACTACGTTTGGAGCATCTAGAAAGTATCAATTAACATTAATTATTATTTTTAGCACGATACGCCTTACGCCCCTTTCAACTTCAACCTGTATACACTTTTCAAAACCTAAGTCATTATTAGTTATGACATTTTGTATCGTCCAGAAGATCTGGAATCTATCTTTGTTTTTTTAATTTTCAAGTACAGATTTTGTGAGAGAGAAATGGACGTGATATATTACATTATATGATATATATATATATATATATATATATATATATATATATATATATGTGTGTGTGTGTGTGTGTGTGTGTGTGTGTGTGTGTGTGTGTGTGTGTGTTATACATGTTGCTCGGTGATATCTCTTCCAACACAGTTAGATCTTAGAGTTCTATATTCTAAAAATATATTTCAAGCAGACAAGCGAATCAAACAAACATCACACATACCATCACTGGGCTCCTTTGGCGTGGTTTCCCTCACAAAACTTCGAACTGACATTGTAACTAATTTCGCAAAGCCAACATGAAACATCGTTATCTGGAATTATCCATAACCAGATATTTTTGTGTGATTTATCGATACTGTTTAGTCAAATAATTAAATTTGTTTAAAACAATGATTCGCTTAGAGTATGGATTTTTAACCAGCTACATATCAATAAGTAAAGGGGTTAGTGCGAGCCAAACTTCAAAAGTTAAGATCCAATATGTATCAGAATATATAAAAAAAAAATAATCGACCTGTAAATTTACCTAAATATGAACGTGAAAAGAACTGCCCAAAAAAATCAAAATATAATCCTGAATCTCCGGAGATCACTAAAATAGATCACCTTTTTTATCCATCAATCAAATGATCTAAATCAGAATATCTGCCTTATACCTCAAGAAACCTTCACAAACGTGGCTTGACCTTATTTTACTCACTGAAACAGTGTAACATATTCGGGATACAGATCAAACACTCAATCCGTCACATTGTATCTTATTTGAAAACGGTAACCAAAACAGAGCCAAACTTCCAACAGTTAATCAGAGTAGCATATTCAGGATACAGATAAGATCATACCCATTGCGTTAGAGTGTATCCGATTTGAAAACAGTTACCAAAACAGCGTCGTCGGTAAACCTTGCTGGAGACCACGCCAAATATGTCTCAGATTCTAAGAAATTCTCTCGTCTCGCCAATGGCCTCAAGTCAGTCAAATCATGCTGCCCTTTTCCGGAATCACTTTCGAGATGCCTGAAGTGGAAGAAATGGGCGGTCATATAAGGGCAATGCGGAAGACGAGGAGGTTCGCTGGACGTCAGTCGAGGAGGAGGTTAGGATTTGCAGTGGAAAGGAAATGGTGTTTGAATTGAAACTGTTAGATGAATGAAATATAATAAGAAATAAATGTAGCGGATGAAGAAATTCCAATTTATTTTCCACCCAAGGGAAAGAGTTGCAGTGAAATATGTTATTTTCATAATGTTAACATTTATGATAGTTTTGCATGATGTATCATATCATGCAAAGATGATATGTTACAGCTTCAAAAAGAAAAGGAACTAATACGACTGTAAAAGTAAACTTTAAATATAATCTTATATATCTGTACCTTGGATTACCGTGAGATGCATAAGAGCATATACTAGTACAGTATTTCCATGAAAAAGTAATGATTATATATATTAACACATACTATTACGCATTCAAGCATTCATAGCTATACCACGTTTACGCATAAACTCATATATTTTCTTCGGACACCAGAGAAACAAATACACGATAAGCATGATATCATAGCACATCTACTTCATGAATGTAAATCATCGCTCAATACCTTTTTGACTTTTCTACGTACGATAACCATATCCTTAATTCAAGCTTTCAATACATAAATAACATAAATATAGTGGAATGTACTTTTTGAAAAAATATACTTTCTCTATTCTTAAATATGTTAGATATATACCTAAGATTAAAAGAGCAGTATTTTCTGAAACCCATCACCACTCAATACTCGCCATTTCGGTTTATATTGATGTTTATATGACTCATTTCGCTATGTTGTAGATATATCATATATTTGATTACAATAATAACCATATCAGGTGATCGTATATTCGGAAATAATATCAGGTCTGTACCATTACAACAGGAATACAAGAACAAGCTTCCTTTCATCAGGCTTCGGGCTAGTTTAGTGGTAACGTGTCGGCCTCTCACCCAAAGGGTCGGCGGTTCACGCCCCGCTAGGCGGGGTCAGCACAAGCTGCCCCCGCATTTCGTCCCATTTTTCCATTTTTACAATGATGATCACACCAGCTACCTCCATAGCACTCGTTGACTTAGCGTTCAGAGCCAATCTCCTTTTCCTATTCCACTACCAGATGCGTCGAGCAAGCCAAAATATCTGCTTCTTTGCACGCCACATACCGGGACCACCTCTGAGAAGCCTCTGACGGACGCAATTTTCTGCCGCAGAAGAGAAATGCGGAAGATAAAGAGGTTCGGTGGGCGTCGGTCTTGCATCCCTTGCGCGAGTGTTCTAGGTGGAAAGGAACGAGTGATGTTTACATGGTTGTAAATGGCATATATCGTAATATAATTAATGTATAATCACGTTTATTTTTTATTCAACTTTAGATATGGATTTAAATTTAAATTAATTCGCAGCTGTATCATCGACACTTCCTCACTGTAACATTTTATGTTAGTTTTATTCTATTTACTGTATCATTAGGGCAACGCTGTATATTCTTTGAAATATCTAAGAATGGTACATTAATAAATAGTGGATGAATAAGGCCAGCGAATAACATCTCTTGGTAAAACACATACATAAGAAAGGAAAAACAGCCACAATATGAATGTTGAAAATGTAACGTTTCGACAGAACGATATATTATAGCTGTTTGTCATTTAGATATACACACATACACATAGATAAATTCATACTTTTGTGTGGATGTATGGTATATATCTGCGTCACTGTACTTAAAGCATATTGAAGTTGAAATCTCGATTTATGCTGCCGCAGGGAAAATGAAATATGTATTTTTTATTAGTCCATGAAACTTTTGGTAATTTTCTAAAGAATGTAGATGCGATTTCAATGCTGACCTATTACGTGATCTAAGAAAAACATGTCCAAATTGGAATAACTATGCAAATATATAACTTAACAAAAATAACAAACAAATATTTTAGCTGTGATAATTGCGTAAAGAGATGCAAATGAATTTATTATATATACTGTTTGGAAATAAGGAAGACGATAATCACGCCCTTTAGAAATATAGCTATTAAAGTCTATCTATATATCTATATATCTCCCTATCAGATATAAATGCACACAATGAGGTATGTATCTATCAATCTATATATCTAAATGTAGCACACACACACACACACACACACACACACACACACACACACACACACACACACTTAAATATATGTGTGTGTGTTAGATTTAGGTATATATATAAAAAGACGGATTGATAAATATATGCCTATTTGTGTGTGTGTGTGTACATACACACACACACTCACATATATACACTTTATTTGCAAAGATTTCATGGACGTATCAAAATGATGTTATGTTAGAAGTAAATTCGTGTTATTATTATTATTACATAAACAGGTAACGTGGCCGAGCGGTCTAAGGCGCTGGTTTAAGGCACCAGTCTCTGGAGGCGTGGGTTCGAATCCCACCGCTGCCAGGATTTTTAGCATTTCACCTATGGTTTGATGAGTTATATGGGTTACTATAGATATTCCAAGAATCAAAAAAGCATTTCCAACGGGAAGATATAAAACAACGACTGTACGAATTTATATTCAAATCAATTTCTCTCACTCTCTCTCTCTCTCTCTCTCTCTCTCTCTCTCTCTCTCTCTCTCTCTCTCTCTCTCTCTCTCTCTCTCTCCGAAGATAAACATGGTATGCGGTCTTAGCATGTATCATATATAGGATAAGTGGTATCATTACGTAACTACCTTAAAAATTGAGACCGAAGAAGAACGATGAGATGAGATGAGTTAGAGATGATTTTAACAATAGAGACAAAAATATGATAGTATATGATGTATATCAAAGAGCAGACTAGTAAAACGGATTATATCGTAATAACGGATATTATTCATAAAATAATAATATATTGCATAAGATTATATATACACACACACGCACGCATACACATGCATATATATATATATATATATATATATATATATATATATATATATATATATATATATATACATATATATACATATATATATATACATATATATACATATATACATATATATACATATATACATATATATACATATATACATATATATATACATATATACATATATACACATATGTATATATACATATGTATACATATATATATATATATATATATATATATATATATATATATATATACACATATACACACACATTTATATACACACATGAACATGCATACAGATGCTCAGACTGACGGTTACTGAATTCCAAATTTTCAGCATTTCAGCATTTTCCTTCAGCCGTAGGTTCAAAGTACGTGTTTTGCATTTAGTTATTAAGGGAGTGTCAACCTGCATGAAATATCACCTATAGAATTACTTTTGCTTTTAGAATATGGTAAAGATAAAAATTAGCAAATAGATATATATGAAATAAATTCATTTTCTTATTATTTCGTTTCTAAAGAAAGAATAGCGATTTTCTGATTCACTCCTTGAGGGTTGTCGCCTGTTTAATGACAGAGTGTCTTATAATAAATGATTAGGCGCTTTATCTTTCTTCTCTAACTCAATATCGTACGACTTGAGGATAAATCAGATTTGCGAAGCTGAGCCTCGCCCGGGGTGTACATATGAAGGGAGCCCGGCCTGTCCCGATTCGATTAGTGTGTGCCAACTGTTGCTAACTCGACTGAGCTTCGTTCTTACCCACTCGGAAGAGAGGCCGACACGTTACCACTTTACTTGCTCATAGTACTGTTTATTACTCTTTCCTTAATCAAAACAAAACACCACAGCTGTCATATTATTTTCGGTAGCGCCACAAATAAATGAAAGACTTCTTAAATATGTTAGCCGTTGCTAACGGCAGAAGGGAAACTCAATGGTAAATCTTTCAACCCTCAAGAGGTAGCGTGGCCGAGCGGTCTAAGGCGCTGGTTTTAAGCACCAATCTCTTCAGAGGCGTGGGTTCGAATCCCACCGCTACCAGGACATTTCCTCTTCTAATTCAATTGTGTCATTATAGATACTCCGAGAAGCGAAAATGCATTTCCAGTGAAAACTTATGAAATATTATTTATACTCCCGGAAGATATAAAACTAATATTCACGCTAGTATCTTTATTAGGTTGACATTGCCAGCTCGGGCTTATTTGGACTGTGAATTTTAATTCAAAAGGATTCACATATACACGATGTAAATGTCTGCATTCATGACGTTAGGCCCTGTAAACATCATGAGAAGCTAATACTACCGTTGCAAACACTGCTTAAGATATTTACGATATGTTGATGATAAAAAGCTAAGAATTGATGATAGGCTCTTACAGAGTGTTCATATGACCTGGGTCTAAGTTCTGAAGATTACGAATAACTCATTTCCTTGGCTAAGATCTCTATCTGTTGCCTCCTGTGCTGCTGTTAGACTGGCGCCAATGCTGTGAAATGTTTATCTTAATACATCTGCTCCCCCGACAAGGAACAACCGACTGTGCTTTTAACTTTCCTCATATATTTTCTTGTATTTCTTTGCTTTTCGAGATTTTCCAGATGTAAGGAAATATCCAGATGAATATTGTAAGTTTCGGTTATTTCTGTATATATCCATTATCGAATACATTTTCCAAACACCTAAATATTACCGAGATGCTTGTATAATATCTAGTTCGAAGTTCTAGAGGTTTAAGAGTTCGTTCGCCTCTTGTGCTGCGGGTAGACTGGCGCCAATACTGTGACTTATATCTCTGCAGTACATCTGCTTCATCGACAGGGAACAAACGACGGATCATTTGACTTTCTTCATATCTTTCCTTGTATTTCTTTTCTTGTTGAGATTTTTTCGATGTAGAGAAATGTGCAGATGGATATTGCTGTAAGCCTCGAGTTATTTCCGGTATATCTCCATTTACCATCATTTCATATTCTAGACACTTCACCTATATAAGAGCTAAGATAATGTTCTCATATAATTTGTTACGTCGCTTTGAGGTTCAAGATCGAATTTCATTACATTATTTCAGATCAAAATGCTATACGATACGATACGATATATAACAAAAAAAAAAAAAAAAACACTACAGCACCATTACAGTATTAAAATGTGTTTAATAGCGGCTTTACTATTCTGGTTTTGTATTGATCACTTTCAGCTATTAATTACAAGGCGTGTTATGCGTTAACTGTGCAATATAGAATAGATAAAGAGTCTTTACTGTGGTTCCCAACCCAGTCTTTCTTGTGCTTTCTGTGCCTGTGCGCGATTATAAGTTTAGGGTATTCTTTCTATTGTTCATGAGGGCTGTCAGCTCGCTCTTGCTGTATAAATGCATGGATATAGGCATTCATACCTACACTTAAGAGCACATACTTAACCCCTTGCCGACGGGTACGACGGGTAGACGCGTGCTATGGCCACTGTTAGTACTTGTTTGATTGTTTTTAAATATAGATGGCTATACTTGTACTAAGGCACCAATGAGCCAGTTACGAGTACTGCCCGTCTCGCCCGTTCACCCTTTTCTTTGATTTACGAAATATTTTACGTTATCTTATTTTGCTTTTACTACTATAAAAAAAAAAAAACAGTATAATAATTATAATGTTTGTAATAAAAATAATACCATCGATATTCATAGCACTAGTAAAGAAACACGTTTTTCCCGCCAATTCAAATCAGGTACGGTCATAAGGTCTAATAGTTGACTCCTTTGTGGCTAAGCATTAGCAGAGCCATCTATGGGCAGACATTTCACAAAAAATATAGAAAATAGGCACAGCATTTTCCCCATTTTTTGTTCACATTCCCCGGCGTACATATAATACTTATATGTATACATGCATATGCAATATATACATGTATGTATACATGCATATGCAATATATACATGTATGTATACATGCATATGCAATATATACATGTATGTATACATGCATATGCAATATATACATGTATGTATACATGCATATGCAATATATACATGTATGTATACATGCATATGCAATATATACATGTATGTATACATGCATATGCAATATATACATGTATGTATACATGCATATGCAATATATACATGTATGTATACATGCATATGCAATATATACATGTATGTATACATGCATATGCAATATATACATGTATGTATACATGCATATGCAATATATACATGTATGTGTACATGCATATGCAATATATACATGTATGTGTACATGCATATGCAATATATACATGTATGTGTACATGCATATGCAATATATACATGTATGTGTACATGCATATGCAATATATACATGTATGTGTACATGCATATGCAATATATACATGTATGTGTACATGCATATGCAATATATACATGTATGTGTACATGCATATGCAATATATACATGTATGTGTACATGCATATGCAATATATACATGTATGTGTACATGCATATGCAATATATACATGTATGTGTACATGCATATGCAATATATACATGTATGTGTACATGCATATGCAATATATACATGTATGTGTACATGCATATGCAATATATACATGTATGTGTACATGCATATGCAATATATACATGTATGTGTACATGCATATGCAATATATACATGTATGTGTACATGCATATGCAATATATACATGTATGTATACATGCATATGCAATATATACATGTATGTATACATGCATATGCAATATATACATGTATGTATGCATGCATATAAATATATACATGTATGTATACATGCATATAAATATATACATGTATGTATACATGCATATGCAATATATACATGTATGTATACATGCATATAAATATATACATGTATGTATACATGCATATGCAATATATACATGTATGTATACATGCATATGCAATATATACATGTATGTATACATGCACATGCAATATATACATGTATGTATGTATGCATATAAATATATACATGTATGTATACATGCATATAAATATATACATGTATGTATACATGCATATGCAATATATACATGTAAGGAAACATGCATATACAATATATACATATATGTATACATGCATATGCAATATATACATATATATAAACATGCATATGCAATATATACATGTATGTATACATGCATATGCAATATATACATGTATGTATACATGCATATATTATAATACATATATGAATACATGCATATGCAACATATACATGTATGTATACATGCATATATGAAAATACATATATGTATGCATGCATATGCAATATATACACTTATGTATGCATGCATATAATACATATATGTATGCATGCATATGCATTATATACATGTATGTATACATGCATATATTATAATACATATATGTATGCATGCATATATTATAATACATATATGTATGCATGCATATATCATAATATATATATGTATGCATGCATATGCAATATATACATGTATGTATACATGCATATGCAATATATACACACATGCATATATATAAAGCACCCATACATACATACACAGACACGCACGTACACACACATACACACAAATATATATATATATATATATATATATATATATATATATATATATATATATATATATATATATATATATATATATATATATATATATATATATATATATATATATATATATATATATATATATATCTAACATATACATATATTCATATATAAAACAGATATATGTACATGTATATGCAATATATACATAAATGTATATCTAATACATACATGTATACATACTTACATAATACATTCATATATACATACTGCATGCATGCATCCATGTATGCTTACATACGTGCATACATACATACATAATACACCTATTTATAAGTAAACTAAAGGTATACATCCTCATTCCCACATGCGTTCAATTGTAAATTTAATTCATCCTGGATAATTTCTTCCTGTAGTATGTCTTTCATTTACTGAAGTATTATTGATATTTATTGTTGATTGGAAGCACACCATGCGCATAGGACAAGGCTTGCTTTCCCAATTGTGTAAGCACATCGTTGATAACACCAATAAAATTAATTTTCCTTCTCCACCTAAACTACCATATACCTCACGGAGAGAAAAGGAAATATGGAATTGCTTAAATGCATATTTGTATTAGAAATCGTCATCAAAAGTCACTCTTCATCGCGCAAAGGGACTCTCTGACCGAAGGCGAATCTGAGCCTCGCACGGCCTGTATCAACTAATGCCGAGTAGTTAACGTGTGTCAGCTAGTGCTGACTCGGCTGAGCTTAATCCTCACTCGGCGTGGTGCCCAGCCACAGCAGAGGTGAGATCATTTACTCAGGCGACAATTGCAACTGGGTGAGACGCGAACCGCCGACCCCTAGGATGAGAGGCTGACACATTACCACTGTACTAGCCCGGAAACTGATGCTATGCCATGTGATTTGAGTTTTAACCTCGCTGTTTCACCGCGTATCCTTCAGTCAAGTAAGGTAAAATGATTAAAATCAGAATTACAAATTATATGAATAAATGATCTCGCCTGTGAGGTGTCTGGAATATGCAGTTAATAATGAATGGAGATAAAACGGAAATAACTCAAAAATTAAAACAATATTCATCATCACATTTCCATACTTCTGAAAAATCTCAACGAGAAAATAAATACAAGGAAAAATATGAGGAAAGTAAATGATCAGTCGTTTTATCCCTGTCAGTGGAGCAGATGTATTACAGAAATATATTTCACAGTACTGGCTCCAGTCTAACAGCAGCACAGGAAGAGAAAAATACAAGAAATAGAGATTTTAGCGAAGGCAAATTGTGTTCTTCGTAATCATAACCTTCAGAACTTCGACCTAGATGTTATGCATACATTTGAAGTATATGCGAATCCGTATTAATGCATTCATATTTTAGCACAATGCAAAAGCCGACCATGAATACTAAGCTATTCGAAGATTCAACGTATATATCGTAAGTAATGCTTGCAAAGGCAGTATTAGCTCTTCATCATATTTAAAGGGTCTGACGTCATAAATACAGATATTTGCATCTTGTATGTGTGAATCCTTTTGTACAACCCTTTCATAGCTTAACTAAGCGCGAACTGACGATATCGACCTAATATAAATACTTGAATGAAGTTTTATATTTTCCGGAAGTATAATATATTCTCACTGGAAATAACTTGCTTCTCGGAGTATCTATAATGACATTCTAGGATAAGAAGTGAAGTGCCATAAGCCCTGGCAGGTTATGGCATAGGATTCAAACTAACGCCTTCCAAGAGACTGGTGCCCATATTAGGCGACTTAGACCGCTCGGCCACGCTACCTGGTGATAAATTTAACATTTACCACTTTCAACTGAGGTTTTAGTTTTTGGTTATAGAATATAGATACTTCACTTACAACAGTGCGAAAAAAGAAACGTTAAACTATTTATGTACATCTTTATTCTATAAATGTATATTTGCATACAAGAATATGATATTGTTTTTTGGGGAAAAAACATCATATAAATCCATGTAAGAACACGCAGAATGCCGATTTCCATTTCTCTTTCAAATGCAGTTATTAATCTCAGCTAAGTCTGCAACAAATTGTAATAAATTAAACTCGTTTCAGACGGAAATAGAAAATAAAGTCTACTTGTAAGCGACCTCTGTTAACCATTAAGATTTGTTCCGACCTTAGAAAGAACAGCTAAAGGAATTAGGTTAAACAGTAATGATGTAATTAATTCACATAATTTGTAAATAAATCCGTCATCGCTTAACCTTACCTGACTCGAGGATTCGCGGGGTAAGAGTCAGGTTAAAAGTCAAATCACACCGCAAAACCTCACATTATTTCGTATCAGAGCACTGTACGATGACCACCGCAGCAGCTTCCCGCTTTCCCGTTTCTTTTGACACGGATATCACACCCATATCTCAGGCTTCAAGAGACTTTCCTGCCCCACAAACGCCAATAGTATCAAAAGTTCCTGACGTTGTTCCTTTGTGCACACCACATCCTGAGATCCCGTTGGAGATGCCTGTGGTGGAGGCGGTTGCCTGTCGCAGAAGGGCAATGCGGAAGACGAGAACCTTCGTGGGCGTCGATCAGAGAATCCCTTTGCGCGGAGAAGATTAGTATACGATGCAGAGAGGGAGGAGTGACTTTATACATTTTTTTTTTAAAGATATATATAAAATAAAGGTGTTTATAAACCATTTTATGTTAGTTTATTTGTTTTATCAACGGTTGTAATCGACACAATATCATTGAAGACTTATAGCTAGCTATATAGTCAGTTAATGGGTTCATCCCCTCTACCAATTGTAGGAATTTTTGTATACATACTTGATATATATGCATGTATACATACTTGATATATATGCATGTATACATACTTGATATATATGCATATATACATACTTGATATATATGCATGTATATATACTTGATATATATGCATGTATACATACTTTATATATATGCATGTATATATACTTGATATATATGCATGTATACATACTTAATACATATGTGCATATATACATACTTTATACATATATGCATGTATACATACTTAATACATATATGCATGTATACATACTTAATACATATTTACATGTATACATACTTAATATATTTACATGTAAGCATACCTAATACATATATGCATGTCTACATATATATATATATATATATATATATATATATATATACACACACTTCATACATACACACATAAACTCTTCGTACATACATGCATACTTACATACCTCATACTTATATATATACATACTGCATACATATATACATTCATACATACTGCATACATGTATACATTCATACATACTGCATACATATATACATTCATACATACTGCATACTTAGTTACATATTTCATACATGCATGCATACTTCATGCACATATACATACATACTGCAGACATACATACAGCATACATACATACAGCATACATACATACTGTATACAAACATACTGCATACAAACGTACTGCATACATACATATTGCATACATACATACTGCATACATACATACTGCATACATACATACTGCATACATACCTACTGCATACATACATACTGTATACATACATACTGCATACATACATACTGCATACATACATACTGCATACATACATGCTGCACACATACAGACTGCATACATACATACATACTGCACACATACATACTGCATACATACATACATACTGCACACATACATACTGCATACATAGGTATTTTATATGTATATACATACTTCATACATACTTACTGCATACATAAGTACTTTATACATATGAACATACTTACATACTTCATACATACATATTTAATATATACACGCTTAATACAAACATGCTTAATTCATACATACTTGATGCATACATACTTAATACATATATACTCAATACATACTTACTTGATACACACGTACTTAATACTTACGTACTTAATACATACGTACTTAATACATATGTACTTAATACATATGTACTTAATACATATGTACTTAATACATATGTACTTAATACATATGTACTTAATACATATGTACTTAATACATATGTACTTAATACATATGTACTTAATACATATGTACTTAATACATACGTACTTAATACATACGTACCTAAGACATACATACTTAATACATAAATACTTTATACATGCATACTTAATACATGCATACCTATTACATACATACATACTTAATACATACATACATGATGCATATATACATAATACAAGATACATACATAATACTAAATCATATACATACTAAATACATAGATACTAAATGCATACATGCATACTAAAACATACATAATAATTTCATACACAAATATATACATGCATACTAAAATCATACATAATTGATTCATACATTCATAAACATACATAAACATAAAAAAAACTAAAACATACATTAACAAATACATTCATCTCTAATACACACACTTAATACATACTTGATACGTGCATACTTGATATGTGCATACCTGATACATATACGCTTATTGCATACATACATACCTAATATATATACGCTTATTGCATACATACATACCTAATACATATACGCTTATTGCATACATACCTAATACATACATATTTCATACATACCTAATACATACATATTTCATACATACCTAATACATACATATTTCAAACATATATGAATACATGCATATATAAATATATACATATCTAACACATACATACTTAATACATAATACTTAATACATGATACATAATACTTAATACATAATACTTAGTACATAATACTTAATACATACATACTTAATACTTACAGGCTTACTAATACGTACTTCATGATATATGCATGTATACATACATAATTAATACATATATTCATGTACACATGCATATTTTATATATACATGCATGTATAGATACATACCAAGTTAATATATATACATATATATATATATATATATATATATATATATATATATATATATATATATATATTTCTATATATATATATATATATATATATACATATATACATACTTAATGGATATAATAGATGCTACTTAATACATATATGCATATATTCATAGATAAATATATATATATATATATATATATATATATATATATATATATATATATTTATATATATATATATATATATATATATATATATATATATATATATATATATATTTATATATATTATATATATATATATATATATATATATATATATATATATATATTGTTTAAACTTGTATCGATATTTCGGAGCTATAACGACAGATTTATAATATAACTCCATAACGGTCTTGCGAAACTTCTTGCTAGATGATGTGGTACGCTGGTGCATTTTTGACATTCCTTCATGAAATCTTACTATTTCTCTCATAATTTTCTCCTCGATTTTCATACACTCTCGCACTCCAGGAGTAACCCCTTTTCACAACGGTGCATTCCGCCCATCATGCATCATATATTTAACTTTGAGCGAGATCATCCTTCAGCTTATCTTCAATTTCTTGAAATATTGTATAAGATACTGATGTTAACACCAACATAATGATTTATCTTTCTCTAACTAAACTACCATAAACTTCATGGAAAGGAAGAAAATGCTGATTTGCTTAAATCCATGTTTATTTCTAAAATCGTCATTAAATTTTTTTTTTTTTTTTTAAGTCACTCCCTCTCTACACCGTATATCAGTTTTCTCCGCGCATAGGGAGCATCTGGCCGACGCACATCGACCCTTCTCGTTTTCCGCATTGCCCTTCTGCGGCAGGCAACTGCCTCCACCACAGGCATCTCCAACGGGATCTCAGGATGTGGTGTGCACAAAGGAACATTTTTGTGAACTTTTGATACACTAGGCGTTTCTGGAACGGGAAACTCTCTTGATACCTGAGAGACAGTCGTGATATCCATATCAAATGAAACGAGAAAGAGGAATGCTGTTGAAGTAGTCATCGTACAGTATCCCGATCCGAAGTAATGTGACGAAGTGAAATGTGTTTAGACCTTTAACCTCACTGTCTTACCGCGTATCCCTGAGTCAGTTAAGGTTGAGCGAAGCATCGAAGTTACTTACAAATGGTTGAATGGATTATATTCTAATATCAGAGAACTGATCTCTTATGACCCAATATTGGACATGACTGATTGATGTGATATGTATTTATTTGCCTCAACAACAGCTAAGACCATTAGCGGCGATTACATTCTGGCTAACATTAGGACAAGAGGCTAATATAAATGCCTAACATAAATATTACCTTAATATATATTATCTATTTATTTATCTCCTCATCACAAATCAAGGCATCGCTGAAGTGCTAAAAGCCTTGGCAGCGGTGGGATTCGAACCCACGCCTCCGAAGAGACTGGTGCCTTAAACCAGCGCCTTAGACCGCTCGGCCACGCTACCAACTGGAATCGTAACATTTAACACTTTATGAGATCGTCTAACTGTTCGCATACTGCATATGTATGCCCGGTATATCATCAAATATCACTCGCGAGAATAATTTTTCGTTTCGCTTTGCTACGCTAAACCCTTCCTAAAAAATAATAAAACATAGGAATGTAGGACAATCACACAGGCACAGAAGACGCAGGGATTGCTGAGAACCACAGCATACATACATACATAATAAATGTAAGCATATATACGTACATGCATGCTTAAAACATGTAAATATTAATGTAAGACTATATATATTCCTTTCTCTTCTAGGTTTTTGAAATGTAGGAAGTATATGCATACATACATACACAATAGATGCATGCATATATACGTTCATACATACATAATACATGCATATATATATATGTGTGTGTGTGTGTGTGTGTGTGTGTGTGTGTGTGTGTGTGTGTGTGTGTGTGTGTGTGTGTGTGTGTGTGTTGTGTGTGTTTGTGTGTGTGTGTGTGTGTATACATAATTCATGCATGCATATATACGTACATACATATATAAATTATGCAAATATTAATAAAAGACGTTATGTATACACTCTTGTACTCCTTTCTCTTTCAGGGAAACAGTGTTGTTTGTTTAAACGATTTGTTACGTTAACTGCTTACTAAATACTGAAGTACCCTGATGCATTCCTTTGCATTATTTCATAAACCCTCCTACTGATTTATTATTTCCTCCTTCTAATAGTGAGTGACTCCCCATTGTTCACATGTTCTCAACTGTAAATTTAAATAATCTTGGATTAGATCCTGTAGTGTATCTTTCTTTTATTGAAGTTTTATAGCCATCCGCATAGAAGAAACTATGAATGAAAAGTATGAATACGTGTCAAAACACCATTGACAACATCAGTAGAATAAGTTATCTATCTAAACATAAACTGCAATATATTTCATTGAGAGGAAAGGAAATGTGGAGTAGTTTAATTGTACATTCATTTAATAGTTGCCATTTAAAGCTCCCTCTCTACTTCGTATAACAATCGTCGCGCCTCTGGCTAACGTCCGAACCTTCTCGTCTTGCCCTTCTGCGGCAGGCAACCGCCTCCACCCAAGGCATCTCCAATGTGATGTCAGGATGTTGTTTGCAAACAGGAATTTCCAGATCTATTGATAAATTTTGCACTTGCGGATGAGGAAACTCACTTGAAACCTGAAAAATGTTAAACAGTTGTCTTGCAAACGAACACTAATAATCTTTAAAGTTTGTTCTGACATTAAAAGACTCGGTAAAGGAATTAGGTTAACCAGAAATGATGTAATTAATTCACACATCTTCTAAACATTTCCATCGTCGGTTGACCCTATGTGACTCAGGGATATGCCGTGAAACACACAGGTCAAAGGTCAAATCACAACATATGTCATCACATTGCTTCTCATCGGAAGTTTTCTCTTTCCTGTGTCTCTGCCACGCCCATTTCTCAAGTTTCAAGAGACTTTCCTGACCCACAAACGCCAAATCTGTCACAAGTATCAACTGATGTTCCTTTGTGCACACCACATTCCGGGCTATGGATATCAAAAGAAACGGAAAAGAGGAAACTTACATACTGGCCCTTAGACAGTATTCTGACCGAGAGTGATGTGATGAAAAGTGACGTGATCTGAATTACGTAGAAAATTATTTAATCTTATTATTAACAGATTATCGTTAATTACAGATGACTGATTTCTTTGGATTAATTCTTAGACATGATTAATGTAGTACTATTTACTGGAGATTTATCTGCGATTTTTTTCTAAATAAGTATATCAGACCTTATCAATCATTTGGTAGTTCATAATGGCGATATGAGCCTAATTTGAAAGCTAACACAAATCTTAGCTTCACATCTTGAAAAGATCATATATTTTATATTTTCTCACTGGAAATGCTTTATAGCTTCTCGGCGTATCTTTGATATAAAATCAAGGCAACGATGAAGTGCTAAAATCCCTGGCAGCGGTGGGATTCGAACCCACGCCTCCGAAGAGACTGGTGCCTTAAACCAGCGCCTTAGACCGCTCGGCCACGCTACCTACTGATATTATAACACTTAGTATGTTATGGTCTTACTCAATAGGGGTATTTGGCGCTACCTGTATTTGACTAGGAGGACTTAGATCAGGCTCTTCAGAGCGCTGGTGATCCCGGTCTTACTCTATGGGTGTGAGACCTGGACACTGGACGGTGCTCTGAAAACCCGTCTTGACTCCTTTGGTAATACGTGTCTTCGCAGAATCATGGGGTATACCTGGAGGGACCATGTGTCCAAGCAGAGGATACTCCGTGAGATTGATTCAAGACATATTACCAGTCTGATAAGAGAGCGCCAACTTCAGCTCTATGGGCATGTGGTTTGTTTTCCTAAGGATGATCTGGCTTATAGGGTCATCTCCGAGAGGGAGAATACTCTTGGCTGAAGCAAGTCGATCAGATCTGCCAAGTTGTGCTGGGGGTGGGAAGGAATGCTGCATGGAGGCTTGCTCGGAGGGACCCAAGGAGGTGGAGCTAAAGGCTGGGCGCAGGCAAAGCACAGCCATGCGTATGCCCCCGTATAATGATGATGATGTACAATCACATCTTCGGATCACGCTGGAAATGTCGTTGTTACCTGGTAGAAGGGAAACTCGATGGCAAATGTACACATATCAAGAGGCAGCGTGGCCGAGTGGTCTAAGGCGCTGGTTTTAAGCACCATTCTCTTCTGAGGCGTGGGTTCGAATCCCACCGCTGCCAGGACACTTAACTTCTGATCCTATTATATCATTATGTATTAAATATTGTCTATACTTTCAGAAGATATCAAAATCGTATTCCTGCAAATCTATATTAGATTGATGTCGTCGGTTGGTGCTTGTCTGAGTTGTAAAAGGGTTGTTCAGAATTAACACATGCACGCTGCTAATTTCAGCAGTTATGACGTAAGGCCCTGTAAACAAGCTAACCGTGTCCTTGCAAGCATTACTGGATATATCATATACGAAATGCTAATGATAAAATGAACGAAACGATTTTCTTCAAAAAGCTAAAAATTCATAATCGGTTCTTACAGTGTTCTCATATATGAATGCATTAAGAAGGATTCGTGCACACTACTAATGTATGCAAAACATTTTGCCTTGGCTAAGATCTCTCTCTGCCGCATATTTCGCCTCCTGTGATGCAATACAGCCAAGGCTGTGAATTGCATCTGGGTAGCACATTTGCTCCATGGGTTAAGAACAAACGACTGTGCATTTTACGTTTTTGGTCTTTTCCTGTATTTCTATTCTCTTCGAGATGTTGGAAAATGCCCATATAATAATTGTTAAAAGTTTCGAGTAGTTTCTGGTATATCTCCGTTTACTATCGAATGAACATTCCATACACAATGAATATGATATGCCTGTGGTAGAGGCAGTTGCCTCCTGCAGAAGAAGAATGTGGTGAGAGACTCCCTTTGCGCGGTGAAGATTGACTTAAAAAAAAAAAGTATATATATATATATATATATATATATAATAATTCCATATCTTACCTATATTTTCCTTTGATCTGTGATATAAATGTGTTTAAGGCAGAGAAACCCGATATATTTTAATCGACGACTGAACCCGATATCATATCTACCAAGACTTATTGATGTATTAAGAGTTTTTAACTCACAGTACTTAAATCAATATAATTCCCTTGATTGCTAAGCTGATGCTTGTTTGCTGAGTTGTAAGAAATTATATTTATTGCGCACATCCTTTGTTTTTGTTTTTTGGTTATGAATGGTGTGTTGAGAAGGTTCGGTGGCCGTCGGTCAGAGGCTCCATTTGAGCGGAGATCAGTTCACGAAGCAGAGAGGGAGGAGTGACTTTATACAGTCTTTAAACAATATATTAAATATATAAACTATTCCATAATTAATATATTAGCTCTATTAACGGTTTTAATCGGCACCATATACCTTGTAGCTTTCTATATATTAATTATTCATCCCCTATACCATTTGTTGCAATTTTGTCAACAAGCCATAACAAACTTCTAATCTAATACAATACGCTTGGGTCACTTTATCACGTCAGACTGAAATCTAACCACAGAGGAAAGTGAACTCCTTGCTTTAAGTTTAGATTTGGTTTCTCCCACCATGAAAATTGAATATGAAAACTTCTTTTTAGGTTTTGAATACATCTGTAATAAATTTTATTCATAAAAGAATTGCTCCCATTGCCAAAAATGCCTACCGCCTGTTTTGTCGCGAACGAAGAGCCAATATTAAGACAAATTCCCACCAACTAAATTTTCTGTCTGATCTCCAGGATCATAATGACTTTTATAGCCTGTTATGTTATTATGAACCAATTTTTACTCCATGTTATAATTTCTTGCTATTTTGGCTTATGTTAATGGTTCTTTTAGGCACAGAGGATGAAGTTATAAACTTCGAAACGTCTGAAATAAAATGATGTTCGTAGCTACGCTTAACTTCACTTTTCCTGTTGAAATTAAGATTCCCGAAAGGAAAATCACTTGCTGAGATTATATATATGTATGTATGTGTGTGTGTGTGTGTGTGTGTGTGTGTGTGTGTGTGTGTGTATAATTAATACAAACATGAACACTAAATACATTTATACATCCTTGATATATGCATAAATACATACTGTGTGTGTTTGTGTGTGCATGAGTGTGTGTTCGTGTGTGTGCTTTTTGGCATTTATAAAGTGATAATAATGGTTATATATGTTATAAATCAATGCAATAACCATTTCATACTAGTGATATGTTGCTGAAGAAAGGAAAGTCTGTGAATTGTAGAAATCAGTATAAGCAACCTGAGTAGAAATTGTATTCCTCAGAATATATATATATATATATATTTTTTTTTTTATAAGTTAAACATTACCCGTACCGTGATATTTCGTTTTTAATAATCAGATCTGCTTTTCATACCTTTATTCTCAATGACAGGGATATCTATGAAAGAATTACAGAAAAGACATCCAAAAATGCACACATAATTTTTAATTATGACTTCCTGTCCTTCACAATGCCTGATTCGTACCATAATTTTTCATTTTTTAACTACTGTGTTATGACGTATTTGTTAAGCGAACCTTGCCCTTCAAATATATTGTGTATATTGCCGCCACGGCTAAATTATATTTGTATTAATACAGGACTGAGAAAATAGCACATCGTTGACCCTACCAATCTTTGCGCTTTCTTTGCCTGCATGTGATCGTTTCCATTTTATTGAGTTCCTTTTGTATCTTTTTAGCAAAGCTAAGCTGAAATTTATTCTCACAAGATGACATTTGATGGACAGTATATAAGTAGTTCCGCATTTGATGAAGTGGCAATTTTTGCACATAAATAGGTAGCGTGGCCGAGTGGTCTAAGGCGCTGGTTTTAGGCACCAGTCTCTATGGAGGCGTGGGTTCAAATCCCACCGCTGCCAGGGGTTGTGGCACGTCACCTTTGATCCTAGAATGTTATTTATAGATACTCCGAGAAACGAAACATAATTTCTAGTGAGAACATATAAAACATACACATACGATAAAACTAATATTCATGCAAGTATTCTTGTTAGGTTGATATCTTCAATTAGTGCAGGTTTGACCTATTAAAGGATTTTTCAGGTTTTACACACAAACATATATCCAGATATATACTGTTGTAAGTTTTTTGTGTTATATCCGGTATATCTCCAATCATTACATAATCTTGAAATGACAAAAGCTACAAATATTTGAGAGTTGAGATCTTCCATTCATATGATTTGCTAATAATTCCGATATGTCACATTATCTGGCTCAGTGAAACAGTGAGGTTAAAGATCGAATCACAAGGCATTTCATCACATCACTTCAGAAGGGAATACTGTACTATGACCACTACAGTAGTTACCCTCTTACGCATTACTTTCGATATGAATATTACGTCTGTCTCTCAGGGTGTACGAGTTATTGTTCCATATTCGCCAATCGTATCAAAAGATCCAGATAATTTTCCATTGTGCACACATCTTGGGATCCCGTTGGAGATGTCTCTGGCGAAAGAGATTGGTATACGAGGCAGAGAGAAATGAGCGACTTTACACAATATCTAAGCAACAAACATTAAATAAATATGTGTATAATCCATTTCCTGTTTATTTTATCAACTTCGTCAAAAGAATTGTAGCCTTCTATATATTCAGTTTGTAAGCTCATTCCTTCAGCCATTTGATCTAATATTATCCTGAAACAATTTGAATTTTCCTATGTCTGCCAAAATGGGTTAGGTTAATAGCATTACACATTGATTCTCAGTAATACTTATTGATGTGAGCCAGCAAAGCATTAGAATGTGTGCAATAGCAGCCTTTCTAGTCGTGTGATTATAAGATTAGGCAATCGTTTGTATTGTTCATGAGAGCTGTCAGCTCCCTTACCCTTATTTTATAATGCATGGATACATACTTATATACATATATACATGCATATACATACATTTATTCATAAATGTGTGTATATATAAATATACATACATACCTACATATAATCAAAAATAAACATTCAGAAATTTAGGTTCATATCTAGTCTTCCATGATCTAATGAATATTCCATTTACCTTAAATATATCTTTGTTATGTCGATATTATAATGATATGACGACAATATAATACCGACTCTATAATGGTAATGGGAAACACGCAAGAACAAAGAGAAAGTCATTTTCACATTTTTTTATTTATTTTATTACTTGATTATATATAAATATATAAATATATATATATATATATATATATATATATATATATATATATATATATATATATATATAGGACAAGGCAGACCTTTATTACTGTAACCGATTTATTTTACCTTCCTACTAGATACTGCATGCATTCTATTACAGTTCTGAAATATCTCTCTTAATATTTCCCCCTCCCTTTTCACACACATCAAGAGTGGCTCTCTTCGGTTCACATAATGGTTCGTTCCTCCCATCATGTTGACAAGTTTAAATTTAGCTCATCTTGAGCAAAATCTTCGTTTCGTGTTTCTTCTAATTATTCAAGTATTACGGACCTTACTTTTTAAATAGAGACACGCCATACGCATGAGACAAACGAGCAAATATGGCGTATGGCGTATTTAAAAAGTAAGGTGTGCACAAAGGAACATCATCTGGAACTTTTGAAAAACTTGGCGTTTATGAAACAGGAACATCTCTAGAAACCTGAGAGACAATTGTGATATCCATATCAAAAGAAACGGGAAAGAGGGAAGTTACATAGTGGTCATCCGACAGTATTCTGAGCGGAAGTGATGTAATGATATGTAAGTAAGAAGAGTTCAAAGAAAAAGACCCGTTCCGGGGGGGGGGGGGGGGTTATTAAGGGGATGATCGAAAAGATGATTTAGAGAGAGAAAAGTGTCGGGGCTTAACCCAACATGCAGGGTAAAAGATGGGGGGAGATGACAGGGAGGCGAAATTAGGATAAGGCTGGCGAGGGTGGCCCCGTGTCATCTGTGTTTGCCGCAACCCTGGCATGATTGTTCGCATTTGGCGTGAACGATTCGGCGAGCCAGCTCCTCAGCCAGCGCGCCGTCATGCCCGGGCTGCGGGTCGTACTCGGCTAACGAGGGAGGTTAGGTTCGGAAAAAAGTAGCCTGCCAGGCGCCATCGGTGACCCCACCGTGTACGTACTTCTCGCCAATGGCAACGATGATGCCCTCGGCTAACCTCAAGATTGCAAGGTATGAAATACGAGTGAGATCGCTGATCACGTTTGGGTTATCAACACTGGCCATGACATCTCCCCCGCTCACGCGTTGCCACTCCTTCTGGCAAAGGAGCCGCGGTCATGGCAAGGGTGTAGTTGGCTGATGTCACGTGTCAGGAAATCAGGAACGAACCAGTGAGATGAGGGTAAGGATTAGGATGAGGGACGCTTACGCTATGGAAGGATAATGAGATTGGATATGGTTGAGGTTGTGGTTGGGCACGGAAGGAGGAAGAGGGCGAGGAAGGGCGATGAAAGACGAGATAGGGCTCTCTTAATGTAGAGTTATTTCATTAGGAAGCTGATTAAAAGATTGTTTTGTAAGAACAACAACTTCCTTAAAATATTAAAACCAAGTGAAACAATCATTAAAACGATAAAATTAAAAGAAAATAAAACGTAATGAAATCAAATACAAAAATAAACACAAGACAAGTAAAAGATTGAAAAGTTACGGCAGCAAAATTTGTAGCTCGAAATGTGACGTAATCCATCCTTTAACCTGGCACGCAACCCGAATTTAGGTAAGGTTAAGCGACGCATCAGAGTTAATGAGCTGAGCCTTGTATGAATGACTAACACATACCCACGCCTCCATAGAGACTGGTGCCTTAAACCAGTACTTTAGACCGCCATGTCATGCTTATATACTACCCATGAAATGTTATCTATTGAGAATAATTTCCAGCTTCGCCTCCCCCTTAAAAAAAAAAAAAAAAAAAAAAAAAAAAATGGTAAAAATCATACACAGAAAAACGCAGCAGGAACTGGTGGGACCCATGACAATGTAATTTTATATATCCTGTATACTGTACAGTTCGCGAATATCATATTACTGAAATTAACATGAGTAAGTGAAATCTAGCGGTGAACGAAGCATTTTACATCCCTTCTGAATATGTAGGAAAGCGACATACCCAATATTAGAAGGGTAGGTTCAGTTGTTCATTTGATAGTTATGTCATAACGCAGTAGATGAAAGAGACAACAAATAAGCTCTTAGTCAAGACAAACTGAATTGTTGCCTGGAAAAAAACGGCCATTGTGAAGGTTAGTTCTACCACTGAAAATAACGGTGTAGAGCAGATCTGTTTCTTATATAAAGAAATATCTTTGTGTGGGGTAGAATCTGACGCTTGACTTCAGCAATTTGTTTCCTAGAAAAGACACTCATCACATTCTTTTTTTTTTTTAACATATACAACCCTTTTTAGACATAGAATTATCAAATTCTTTATAACTGCTCAACATAAAAAAAATCACTTTATAGAACCGTCCAACTACTTATATATTGCCCATTAAATATTTTCTTGCGAGAATAAGTTCCAGCTTTGCTGGAATACAATGGAATTAAAACGGTCACACACGGGAAAAGAAACTGCAAGAACTGTGATTTTCTCACTCCTGTATTATAGTTCGACCATATCAGATGTCTGTAATTAACAAGAGTAAGTAAAATCTAGCGGTGAATATCCGAAGAGTTTTACAACACTCCTGTATTTCATGGAAGGAAACGCAACATACAACACTGGAAGGGTAGGTTCAGTTTTTCCTTTGACTAATATCTCGTAACGCAGTCAATGAAGAAAGCCGGATTAAATTTGCATCAGTAAGTAATACATCGCTTAACCTTACCTGATTGCATGGGTACGCGGTGAAACTGTCACACTTTGTCATATTACAAATACTGTTCAATGACTACTGCGACAATCTTCATCTTACGTGTTTCTCCTGATATGGATTCCACGCTCAGATTGATTTAGAATTTTCCGTTTGACCATGTACTGAATTACGGTGATGCATTCCTTCATGAACCCTCTTAATGTCTTATTATTTCTTCCCTCTCTTTCAGAAGAGTGATTACCTGTTGACACATGATGCTCCCAAACAAATTGTGAATTGAACTGTAAATTTAATTAATCTTGGCTAAGATCTTCCTGTAGTGTATCTTTCATTTATTGAAGTATTTTTGACCTTTATTGTCAATTAGAAGCACGCCATGTGCATGAGACACGAACTACCTTCCCATATGTGTCTTATTGTCATATGGAATAGTTTATATGTTTATTCAATATCTGTGCTTCGTATACCAATATTCTCTGCACAAAGAGAGCCTCTGACCGACGCCTAATGAACCTCATCTTCCCCATTGCCCTTCTTCGGCAACCAACCGCCTCCACTACAGGCATTCTAAGAAGAGGTGTACGCATAGGATCAGCATCTGCATCTTTAAAAGCAGTTGGTTGCCGCGTTCATCGTACAGTATTCCGATCTGAAGTAATGTAATGCATTGCATTGTGATTTGGACTTTAGCTTCACTGTTTCACCGCGTATCCTTGAGTCAAGGTTAAACGCTGTATCAGAATTTACACATTGTATAAATAAATGATCTCACCTGAAAATACATATGTACAAATATCTATACATACAAGAAAAGATATGAAGAAGGAAGTTAAATGATCAGTCGTTTGTTGCCTATCGATGGAGCAGATGTACTACAGAGAAATATTTCACTGAAGCACAAGGCAAATTGAGTTCTTCGTCATCAGAACCTTCAGAACATCGACCCTGATGTTAAGCATACATTTGAAGTATAGCGCAGTGTAAGAGGAAAATCGTTTCCTTTATTTTATCAATATAACATACATGATATCTTAGGCAGTGCTTGCAAAGGCAGTGTTAGCTTGACATCATATTTACCGAGCCTGACGTCATAAATGCAGACGTTTACATCTTGTATGTGTGAATCTTCTGGATAACCCTTTCATAACTTAACTAAGCGCGAACTGGCGATATCAACCTGCTATAAATACTTGAATGAAAGTTTAATATCATCCGAAAGTATAAATAATATTTGAATTCCTCTCACTGGAAATGGCTTTTGCTTCTCGGTGTATCTATAATAACATTCTAGGAGCAGAAGTGATGTGCCACAAGCCCTGGCATACGCAGATGTTATCTGTTTTTGGGGGGAAGAGAATTAAATAAAGTCACGTAAGAACACGTAGAATGACAATTTCCATTTCTCCTTAAAATGTAGTTATTAATTACAGCTAACTCTACAGTAGGTCGTAATAAATGAATTTCGTTTAAATCTTAGAAGTAATAGGTAAATGTGAAACAGTTGTGATATCACATAATTTTGCAAACCACTCTGCCATAGCTTAACCTTACCTTACATTACTTCATATCGGAATACTGTACGATGACCACCGCAGCACTTTTTCCCGTTTCTCCTGATATGGATCTCACATCCGTATCTCATGTTTCAAGAGACATTCTTGCTCCACAAACGCTTGCTGATGATGTTGCTATGTGCACACCACATCCTTGGTTCTTGGTGGAGATGCCCTTTGTGGAGGCGGTTGCCTGTCGCAGAAGGGCAATGCGGAAGACAAGAAGGTTCGGTGGCCGTCGGCCAGAGGCTCCCTTTGCGCGGAGAAGATTAGTATACGAATCAGAGAGGAAGGAGTGACTTTATACAATCTTTAAGAGACTTATATCAAATAAATGTGCATATAAACTACTCCATGTTTAATTTATTAGCTTTGTTAATGTTTTTTATCGACACCATATCTCTGAATTATTTGAATTTTGCCAACAATCCATAACAGTATTAAACAGTATTAAAATGTGAGTAGTAACGACGTTCCTATTTTGGTTTCTGTTGATCAACTTCAGTTATTAATTAAATGGCGTGTTATTCATCAGCTGCATAATAGAGAATAGGTAATAAGATCTTACTGTGATACCAAAATCAGTCTTTCTTGCGCCTTCTGTACATGCTTGATAATGTTTAAAATATGCATACTTAATACACATAATCATACAGACATACATACTTCATACATATATACTTAATACATACATTCTTACATGTATACATATTAAATACAATAATGCATACACAAATACATAATTATACATGCATACTGCATACATAGATACTTCATACATTTGTACTTCATACAGATATACATACTTCATACATTTGTACTTAATACAGATATACATACTTCATACATGCATACGTCACACATGCATGCTTCATGCATACATACATTCATACGAACATGTGTAGATATATACATGCTTATTAGTACAGATAAACATACTAAAATGAACATACCTATCACATACATACATACATACTAAACAGATACATACATATAAACATACTAAATAGGAATAAACCTATCACATACATACATACATACTTAATACATATATGCGTGGAAAAAATACTTAATACATATATGCGTGGATAAATACTTCATACATATATGCATGTATACATACCTAATACATGTATGCATGTATACACAAATACATATTTTATACATACATACTGCATACATGTATACATACATACTGCATACACGTATACATACATACTGCATACATGTATACATACATACTGCATACATGTATACATACATATTGCATACATGTATACATACATACTGGATACATGTATACATCATACTGCATACATGTATACATGCTGCATACATACTGCATACATGTATACATACTTCATACATGTATACATACTTACTTCATACATGTATACATACTTACTTCATACATATATACATCATACATACAGACTGCTTATATATACATACATAATTCATACATACACACTGCATACATACATGATACATATACGCATACATACTTCATACATACATACTTTATGCATATATACTGCATGCAAATGTGCTTCGTACATAATTTATACATACTGCGTACATACATGATATCTATATATAAATATATATATATATATATATATATATATATATATATATATATATATATATACAGACATACATACTGCATATATACAGATTTTATGCATACATATTTCATGCAGATATACATACTCCATACATACATACTGTATATATATATATATATATATATATATATATATATATATATATATATATATATATATATATATATATATATACACACACACATACGTGCATACTTCATGCATACATACTGCATACATATATACTTCATAGAAACTGTATACATAAATACTTTATATATACTGCATACATCAATACTTCATTCATATATACATATATAATATATATGTATATATATATACTTAATACAAGCATACTTAATACATTTATACTAAATACATACATAAAATGGATACATACATACAAAATGGATACATACATACAAAATGGATACATACATACAAAAATGGATACATACATACAAAATGGATACATACATGCAAAATGGATACATACATACAAAGTTGATACACACATACAAAATGGATACATACATGAATCCATACATACATACTAGATACATATATATGCATACATACATACTAAATACATACATACATATATACATACTAAATACATATGTGCATACTAAATACATACCTGAATACTAAATACATACAAACATACATTAATATTTTATGCACGCATAATACGTGCATCCTCAATGCGCGCGTACTTAATGCGTGCGTATCTAATGCGTTCATACTAAATGCGTGCATACTTAATACGTACATGTTTAATAACTGCATACCTACTACATACATATTTAATTTATACATATCTAATTCATACATATTTAATTCATACATATTTAATTCTTACATATTTAATTCATACATATTTAATTCATACATATATAATTCATACATATTTAATTCATACATATTTAATTCATACATATTTAATTCAAACATATATATATCTTACATATTTAATTCATACATATTTAATTCATACATATCTAATTCTTACATATTTCACTCATACATATCTAATTCATACATATTTAATTCATATATATTTAATTCATCCTTATTTAATTCAAACATATTTACTTCATACATATTTAATACATACATAATACATACTTAATACATAATACATACTTATTACATAATACATACTTAATAAATAATACATACTTAATACATACTTAATACATAATACATACATAATACACACTTAATACATAATACATACTTAATACATACTACATACTTAATACATACTTAATACATACTACATACTTAATACATACTTAATACATAATACATACATAATACACACTTAATACATAATACATACTTAATACATAATACATAATTAATACATAATACATACTTAATACATACTACATACTTAATACATACTACATACTTAATACATAATACATACTTAATACATAATACATTCTTAATACATAATACATACTTAATACATAATGCATACTTAGTACATAACGCATACTTAATACATAATACATACTTAATAAATAATACGTAATTAATACATAATACATACTTAATACATAATACATACTTAATAAATAATACATAATTAATACATAATACATACTTAATACATAATACATACTTAATACATAATACATACTTAATACATAATACATACTTAATACATACTACATACTTAATACATACTTAATACATAATACATACTTAATACATACTACATACTTAATACATACTACATACTTAATACATACTTAATACATAATACATACTTAATACATAATACATACTTAATACATACTACATACTTAATACATACTTAATACATAATACATACTTAATACATAATACATACTTAATACATAATACATACTTAATACATACTACATACTTAATACATAATACATACTTAATACATAATACATACTACATACTTAATACATACTTAATACATAACGCATACATAGTACATAACGCATACTTAGTATATAACGCATACTTAGTACATAATGCATACTTAATACATAATACTCACTTAATACATAATACATACTTAATACACAATACATACTTAATACATTATACATACTTAATACATAATACATACTTAATACATAATACATACTTAATACATAATACATACTTAATACGTAATACATATTTAATACGTAATACATACTTAATACATACTTAATACATGAGACATACTTAATACATAATACATACTTAATACATAATACATACTTAATACATAATATATACTTAATACACAATACATACTTAATACATAATACATACTTAATACATACTTAATACATAACACATACTTAATACATAATACATACTTAATATATAATACATACTTAATACATAATACATACTTAATACATAACACATACTTAATACATAACACATACTTAATACATGACACATACATAATACATACTTAATACATAATACATACTTAATACATAATACATACCTAATACATAACACATACTTAATACATAACACATATATAATACATACTTAATACATAATACATACTTAATACATAATACATACTTAATACATAATACATACTTAATACATACATATTGAATGCATACATACTGAAGGCATACATACTGAAGGCATGCATACTGTAGGCATGCATACTGAAGGCATGCATACCGAAGGCATACATACTGAAGGCATACATACTGAAGGCATACATACTGGAGGCATACATACTGAAGGTATACCTACTAAAGACATACATACTGAAGGCATACATACTTAAGGCATACATACTGAATACATGCATACTTAATACATTTATACTTAATACATTTATACTTATTACATACATGCATACTTATTACGTGCATGCTTAATACGTACATACTTAATACATGCATGTTTAATACATGCAAGTTTAATACATACATATCTTATATATATACATAGTTAACACACCAAAAAAATATATAGATATTTGATACGAACATACCTATTAATACATACTTAAAGCATATATGCATGCATACATACTTAATGTATGTATATGCATGTATACATGCATACTAATTGAATACATATACCTACTTAATGCATGTATGCATAATTAATCAAACATAGTTAATACATGTATACATAATTAATGCATACATACTTAATGCATATATGCTTATATTCATAAATAAACCAGATTTATATATCCTTGTAACTATTTTCTCCTCCATGCTTTTAAAAATGTAGGAAAAGGACATGTTGAATATTCCGAACATTTTAAATATATTTTCTTATATCGATACTTCAGTGTTCTAACGACAGATTGCTAATATAATTCCATAACGGTCTGGCGAGACACAAAAGCAAGAGGAACTGATTTTCACAGAAAGATTTATTACTTCACCTTCTTCTATTGATCCATTCATTATTTTTTTAATTATACGGGACAAAGTAAACAATGTTTTCTTACTGTAATCGATTTCTGTTAGATGATGTAGTGCGCTGATGCATTATTTGACATTTCTTAACAAACTCTCTAAAACAAATTCTCCTCGATTTTCATACAAACCGGTGCATTCTGCCCATCATGCTTTCAAAATATTGCATTTTGAGCAACATCTTCCAAACCTTCTCGTTTTGCCCTTCTGCGGCAGGGAACCGCCTCCACTCCAGGCTTCTCCAATGTGGTCCCATAGGAACATCCACATCTTTTGATAATTTTGCATTTGCAGATGAGAAAACTCACTTGAAACCTCAGAATAATCTTTAAAATTTGTTCTGATCCTAGAAGGACTCGGTTAAGGAATTAGGTTAACCAGGAATAATGTAATTAATACACACATTTTGTAAACAACTCCATCGTCGTTTGACCTTATCTGACTGAAGGATATGCTGTGAAACACACAGGTTAAAGGTCAAGTCCAATCACAACACATTTCATCACATTGCTTCGCATCGGAAATTTTCTCTTTCCCGTTTATATTTGGATATCACTCCCATTCCTCGTTTCAAGATAATTTCCTGACCCACATTCGCCAAATGCATCAAAAATAGCAGCTGATATTCCTTTGTGCACACACACTTATATGGTCAGGACAAATCTAACAGATTATCGTGAATTACAGATGCCTGGTCTCTTTTGATTAATTCTTAGACATGATTAATGTGGTCCTATTTACTGTAAATTTATCTGCGATTTTTTAAATAAGTATATTAGACCTTATCAATCATTTGGTAGTTCATAATGACGATATGAGCCTAATTTGAATGCTGACACAAATCTTAGCTTCACATCTTGCAGTGATCATATATTTCATATCTTCTCACTGGAAATGCATTTTAGCTTCTCGGCGTATGTTTGACCTCACATCAAGGCAACGATGAAGTGTTCAAATCTATGGCAGCGGTGGGATTCGAACCTACGCCTCCGAAGAGACTGGTGCCTAAAACCAGCGCCTTAGACCACTCAGCCACGCTACCTACAGATATTATAACATTTAACACATTATCAAATCGGACAACAGCTTATATCCCTCCTATGAAATATTATCTGGCAAACATAATTTCCAACGTCGCTTTTCTCCCCATAAAAAAGGAATACAGAGAAATTAAAAAGATTACAGGCAAAGAATCGGCAAATGCTTGTGGGAACTTATTTTCTATATCCTCTAATATACTGCATAGTTCACGAATATCATATTTCTGAAATTGGTGAATGTTCAAAGAGGCAACATACCCAACATTGTATGTAGGTTTTTCTGTTTTGTTCTTAAATTCTTTCGTAGATATTTCTACCATTGAAATTAACGATGAGTAAAGCAGATCTGTTTGTTATTTAAATAAATATCATTGTGCGGGGTAGACACTTATGCTTGACTTCATGTATTCATATAACTTTTTTTTTTTTTATAAATAAGATTGTCGGTCTTTTGCAAATGCCCAAAGTATACCTTAAGAAGTAACATTATCAATTCTACCCTCTCCAAGCACCTAGTAACAATAACTTCTGATTCCTTTAAATATTAACTGAAACAAACTGAATTAAGAACAAATGGAAAGGTGGTTACCCTGTTAAGGGTAATTATTCCTTGTGCCTAACTCTTTAATGGATAATGTTATCTTGTCTGAAACGAATATATGAAGTATCTTTGTCTTTCTTCACAAGCAATCTTTGGTAATCTTGGGGATATGTCTGAAGAAAAAGGAATTGGAAATATTACCGAGATCATTTATTCATTACTTTTGTAATTCGCACACAGCACATTTCATCAATTTCATCACATTACTTCGAATCAGAATACTGTACAATGACCATTACAACAACTTCCCTGTTCCGCGATTCTTTTGATATGGATGTCATGCCCATTTCTCAAGTTTCAAGAGAGTCTCCTGTTCACCGAACGCCAAGTATATCAGAATATACAAATGGTCAGAGGTGCCCTTTGCGCAAAGATTGGTATACGAAGCAGAGAGGTAGGAGCAAAACTTTAAATGACAGATTGTAAGGATATTATTATGCCAGAAGGTTTAATTTAGCAGATATCCTCGGTTCTGGACGTTCTCTGTTTATACACAGGAATATATATGTATGATTTGGAAGATTGGAGTTCAATTAAAAAGATAAAAAACCTTTAACCATTTATTTTCAAACTTAAATATAAATTATACACACACTACAAAAACAACACACACTACAAAAACAAAAACAATGTTTCCCAAAATTCCTCTCGTTCATGCACTACAAGTCATATCAAGTCAAGTTCATATCTGTTCACTTCCACTTTCACTTTAACTTTTTCACTTTCTTGTTTTCGACGATGTCACTGACGAACTGCAGGATTCCGACACGTCTATGTCCCCCGTCTCGGTCTGTCTCCTTGCATGCGGTCTTTAGGGGTAGATATCGCACCATTAATACATCTCATTTTATAAGAAAAACATTCTTATGTGGTCTCGCAATGCGCCGAGGCCGCATTACACTTAAAATAATTTGACAATAAAGAAAATGAACAAAAACTCCTTATTCACCTTTAGGGGTAGTCAGTTTACCGATGGAAGGAAAATGCGCTGTTACTGCTACTGCTACTGTGACCTCGCACAAGCGCCACCAGTTGAGCTATCCACAGCTATTCCCTTCCACGCACCTTGTTACCTTTCACCCGCGCTTTTCACACCCCCTACACACATACGCACACATCCAAACAACCACAGGCAGGTCGTCCAAGCTTAAAGCTGTGGTTGTGTGCCTGACACAGATGTTAAATAAATGTGTTTGTAAGATATTCCATGTTTTCTTTTTACTTCTCCATGATAGAAAATGGTGTTTGAATAATATAAGTTTTATCAATGGTGGTCGTTTACAAGAAGACAAACGTTTAACATTTTCTGTTTGTGTCTTACACGAGATTCGTTTATTACTATTTATGGTAGAGTTAAGTGGGAGTTATAGCTGCATTTGGAAGATAAATAGAAATCGTCATTCTACGTGTATATTTTTTCCGAATGGATCAAAAGAAAACCAATAATATATATATATATATATATATATATATATATATATATATATATATATATATATATATTTTTTTTTTTTTTTTTATAACAACTTTGGGATCACGCTGGAAATGCCGTGGCTACTTCGTTGAAGAACTCAATGATAAATATACACCTATCCAGAGGGAGCGTAACCGAGCGGTCTAAAACCAGCGTTTTAAGCACCAGTCTCTTCGGAGGCGCGGGTTCGAATCCCACCGCTGTCAGGACACTTCACTTCTGATCCTAATATATCAATATAGATACTTCGAGAAGCGAAAAGGCACTACAAGCGTTAAATATCATCTATACACCAGGAAGGTATAAACATTCCTGCGTCGGTTGGTGCCTGTTTGAGTTCAACGGCAGCTAACACTGCCCTTAAAAGGACTATCATATACGATAAGGCAATAATAAAATGTAAAGCTAAAAATTCATAACCAGCCCCTAGAGTGTGCTCATATATGAATGCATTGGCTAAGATCTCTCTTTCACATATTTCGCAAAGAAAATTTCGGAACTAGTGGGAACTACGGCATGTGATTTCCTCAATCCTTTATTATACAGATCACAAATATCAAATTTCTTAATTGAACACAAGTGCATTCTGGCGACAAATGTTTGAAGAGTTTTACAATCCCCTGCATGTAAAGGAAGGAAGAGCAACATTCACAATATTGGAAGGGTAGATTCAGTTTTTCGTTTGACAAATATTTCATAACGCAGTCGTTGAAAGAGTCAGTGAAGAAAGTTCTTAGCAAGACGGAGTGAATTTACATCAGAAAGAATGATGCTAAAGAAACGTCACGATTTAATTTCATTTTTGTGTACATGTTACTGTGTTAGTGTTTGTGTCGTGCATGTATGTATTATGTATGCATGTATATATGTATACATGTATTATATATACATGTATATATGTATTAAATGTCTTATTCTATGTATGTATATATGCAACTGTGAATTATGTATGCATGCAAGTATGTATGAAGTATGTATGCATAAAGTATGCTTTTATGAGGTGTTTATTCATGATGTATGTTTCTCCGCTTGTATGAATGTATACATGTATGAATTCAGTATGTATACATGAAGTACATATGTATGTATTAAGCATGTGTATGTATTAAATACCGTATTGGATATAAATATACTAAGAATTGCACTGAATATTGAAACTATTGAAAGTATTGTAATGAATATGTATATATGCATGAAGATTTGTTGATTAAAGTTATTGATAAAACTATTAAACATGGAATGGTTTATAAACACATTTATTTAATATCCGTCGTTTAAAGATTGTATAAAGTCACTCCTCCCTCTCTGCTTCGTATAGTAATCTTCTCCGCGCAAAGGGAACCTCTGACTGACGCCTACCGAACCTTCTCGTCTTTCGCTTTGCCCTTCTGCGGCATGCAACTGCCTCCGTCACAGGCATCTCCAACGGTATCCCAGGATTTGGTGTACACATAGGAACATCGTCAGGGACTTTTGATACAATTGGCGTTTGTGGAGCAGGAAAGTCTCTTGAAACCTGAAAAATACGCGTGATATCCATATCAAAAGTTACGGGTAACAGGGAAGTTTCTGCGGTGGTCATCGTACAGTATTCCGATCTGAAGTAATGTGATTTGACTTTCAACCTGACTCTTGTCCCGCGTATCCCCGAATCAGGTAAGGTTAAGCGATGACGGAGTGAATGAAATACATCACTGCTGTTTAACCCAATTCCTTTACCTGTTCCTTCTAAGGTCGAAACAAATCTTAAAGGTTATCAGGGGTCACTTAGAAGAAGACGCTTTTACATGCTGATCACACCGGGACATTTTCTCGCCACATTTTCAAATGTAAATTTAATTAATCTTGAATAAAAACAAATTAATATTAAATTCATGGTTGAGAAAAGTAAATATGGATTTGTTTTAATGCATATCTATTTAAAAAATTACTCTATCCTCTCTGCTTCGTACACTAATCCTCCGCACTAAAGGAGCCTCTGACCGACGGCCACCGAACCTTCTTGTCATCCGCATTGCCTCCATAGAAATAAGTGCACATTGTCTATTGTGGAACAGAAAACTCTATTGGAATCAGCGATCTAAGAAGTTTATAATATGCAATTAACAATGAATGGAGACATGCCGAAATAACTCAAAACTTATAATATCCATCTACATATTCCCTTCTGAAAAATCTCAACGAGAAAAAAATACAAGGGAAGATATGAGGAAAGTAAAATGGACACAGATATATTTCACAGTACTGGCACCTATCTAACAGCAGTACAGGCGACAAAAGATCTAATGAGTTTCCGTTAGAGATGCCGTTGGTGGAGGTGGTTGTATGTCGCAAAAGGGCAATGCGTAAGACGAGAAGATTCGGTGGGCGTCTGTCAGAGGCTCCCTTTGCGGGGAGATTAGTATATGATGTGTCGCTTAACCTTACAAGTATGCAAGTATAAGTATGGATGTACAAGTATGCATGTACAAGTATGCATGTACAAGTGTGCATGTACAAGTGTGCATGTACAAGTATGCATGCACAAGTATGTATGTATTAAGTATATATGCATGTATAAGTATGTATGCATGTATAAGTATGTATGCATGTATAAGTATGTATGCATGTATAAGTATGTATGCATGTATAAGTATGTATGCATGTATAAGTATGTATGCATGTATAAGTATGTATGCATGTATAAGTATGTATGCATGTATAAGTATGTATGCATGTATAAGTATGTATGCATGTATAAGTATGTATGCATGTATAAGTATGTATGCATGTATAAGTATGTATGCATGTATAAGTATGTATGCATGTATAAGTATGTATGCATTGAGTATGTATACATGTACAAGTATGCATGTATAAGTATGTATGCATTAAATATGTATTTATGTACAAGTATGCGTTACGTATTTATGCATTATATATGTAGTGAGTATGTATGCATTGAGTATGTTTGCACTACTATGTATGTTTGCACTAAGTATGTATGCATTCAATATTTATGCATTCAATATGTATGCATTCAGTATGTATGGATTCAGTATGTCTGCATTCAATATGTATGCATTCAGTATGTATGGATTCAGTATGTCTGCATTCAGTATGTCTGCTTTCAGTATGTATGCATTTAGTATGTATGCATTAAGTATGTATGCATTAAGTATGTATGTATGCAATAAGTATGTGTGTATACACACATACTTAATACACACATACTTAATACACACATACTTAATACACACATACTTAATACACACATACTTAATACACACATACTTAATACACACATACTTAATACACACATTCTTAATACACACATACTTAATACACACATACTTAATACACACATACTTAATACACACATACTTAATACATGTGTGTATTAAGTATGTGTGTATTAAGTATGTGTGAATTAAGTATGTGTGTATTAAGTATGTGTGTATTAAGTATGTGTGTATTAAGTATGTGTGTATTAAGTATGTGTGTATTAAGTATGTGTGTATTAAGTATGTGTGTATTAAGTATGTGTGTATTAAGTATGTGTGTATTAAGTATGTGTGTATTAAGTATGTGTGTATTAAGTATGTGTGTAGTAAGTATGTGTGTAGTAAGTATGTGTGTATTAAGTATGTGTGTAGTAAGTATGTGTGTAGTAAGTATGTGTGTAGTAAGTATGTGTGTATTAAGTATGTGTGTATTAAGTATGTGTGTATTAAGTTTGTGTGTATTAAGTATGTGTGTATTAAGTATGTGTGTATTAAGTATGTGTGTATTAGGTATGTGTGTATTAAGTATGTGTGTATTAAGTATGTGTGTATTAAGTATGTGTGTATTAAGTATGTGTGTATTAAGTATGTGTGTATTAAGTATGTGTGTATTAAGTATGTGTGTATTAAGTATGTGTGTATTAAGTATGTGTGTATTAAGTATGTCTGCTTTCAGTATGTATGCATTTAGTATGTGTGTATTAAGTATGTGTGTATTAAGTATGTGTGTATTAAGTATGTGTGTATTAAGTATGTGTGTATTAAGTATGTGTGAATTAGGTATGAGTGTATTAAGTATGTGTGTATTAAGTATGTGTGTATTAAGTATGTGTGTATTAAGTATGTGTGTATTAAGTACGTGTGTATTAAGTACGTGTGTATTAAGTACGTGTGTATTAAGTACGTGTGTATTAAGTACGTGTGTATTAAGTACGTGTGTATTAAGTACGTGTGTATTAAGTACGTGTGTATTAAGTACGTGTGTATTAAGTACGTGTGTATTAAGTACGTGTGTATTAAGTACGTGTGTATTAAGTACGTGTGTATTAAGTACGTGTGTATTAAGTACGTGTGTATTAAGTACGTGTGTATTAAGTACGTGTGTATTAAGTACGTGTGTATTAAGTACGTGTGTATTAAGTACGTGTGTATTAAGTACGTGTGTATTAAGTACGTGTGTATTAAGTACGTGTGTATTAAGTACGTGTGTATTAAGTACGTGTGTATTAAGTACGTGTGTATTAAGTACGTGTGTATTAAGTACGTGTGTATTAAGTACGTGTGTATTAAGTACGTGTGTATTAAGTACGTGTGTATTAAGTACGTGTGTATTAAGTACGTGTGTATTAAGTACGTGTGTATTAAGTACGTGTGTATTAAGTACGTGTGTATTAAGTACGTGTGTATTAAGTACGTGTGTATTAAGTACGTGTGTATTAAGTACGTGTGTATTAAGTACGTGTGTATTAAGTACGTGTGTATTAAGTACGTGTGTATTAAAGTACGTGTGTATTAAGTACGTGTGTATTAAGTACGTGTGTATTAAGTACGTGTGTTTAAGTACGTGTGTATTAAGTACGTGTGTATTAAGTACGTGTGTATTAAGTACGTGTGTATTAAGTACGTGTGTATTAAGTACGTGTGTATTAAGTACGTGTGTATTAAGTACGTGTGTATTAAGTACGTGTGTATTAAGTACGTGTGTATTAAGTACGTGTGTATTAAGTACGTGTGTATTAAGTACGTGTGTATTAAGTACGTGTGTATTAAGTACGTGTGTATTAAGTACGTGTGTATTAAGTACGTGTGTATTAAGTACGTGTGTATTAAGTACGTGTGTATTAAGTACGTGTGTATTAAGTACGTGTGTATTAAGTACGTGTGTATTAAGTACGTGTGTATTAAGTACGTGTGTATTAAGTACGTGTGTATTAAGTACGTGTGTATTAAGTACGTGTGTATTAAGTACGTGTGTATTAAGTACGTGTGTATTAAGTAGTGTGTATTAAGTACTGTGTGTATTAAGTACGTGTGTATTAAGTACGTGTGTATTAAGTACGTGTATGCATTTAGTATGTGTGTATTAAGTACGTGTGTATTAAGTACTGTGTGTATTAAGTACTGTGTGTATTAAGTACTGTGTGTATTAAGTAAGTGTGTATTAAGTACTGTGTGTATTAAGTATGTGTGTATTAAGTACTTGTGTATTAAGTACGAGTGTATTAAGTACGTGTGTATTAAGTACTGTGTGTATTAAGTATGTGTGTATTAAGTATGTGTGTATTAAGTATGTGTGTATTAAGTATGCGTGCATTAAGTATGCGAGCATGTGTTTATATTTCTGTATCTATTAAGAATATGCAGTAATTATGTATGTATTGATCAACACAAACTAGAATAGGAAAGCCGTTATTACTCGCATTTTAATATTGTGCAATTTACATTGATTGTCCTTTGATGCATTCGGATAAAATTTCACACGCAGAATGACGACTTCCATTTATCTTCCAAATGCTGTTATAATTCCCACCCAACTCTACAGTAGATAGTAACAGAAGAAGTTAATCGTTTATCTTCTGGCAAACTAATAATCCTCAAGCACTATTTTAAATCATGGAGCAGTAAAAGGAAAACATGGAATATATTAAACACATTTATTTAACACCAGACATTTAAAGTTTTGCATAAAGTCATTCCTCCCTCTCTGCTTCGTATACCAATCTTCTCCGCGCAGAGGGAGCCTCTGACCGACGCCCGCCGAACCTTTTCATCTTCCGTACCGCCTCCAGCACAAGCATCTCTAACGGGATCCCAGGATCTGGTGTGTACACAGGAATATCATCTGAATATTTTGATATACTTGGCGTTCGGTGAACAGGGGACTTTCTTGAAACTTGAGAAATGGAAGTGACTTCCATATCGAAAGGAACGCGGTAGTGCTTATCGTATAGTATTCTGATCCAAATTAGTGTGATGAAATGTGCTGTGATATATCCTTTAACCTGACTCTTTCGCCGCGTAACCCTCCAGCCAAGTAAGGTCAAGAAGATGTATGGAAATAATTTATAAACTGTACTAGCCACCAGCTGACACACAGTAGCGTGTCGACATTAGTCGACACAGGCTGGGCTCTACTCATCGGCATAGCCCGGGCGAAGCTCAGCTTCGCATAACGGACTTATCCTTGACCTCGGCAATATTTTAACCCAATTCCTTTATTTATATAGTTTGTGAAGAAAGACAAAGATACTTCATATTTTCGTTTCAGATAAGATTACATTAGTTTAACAGTGACACCATCATTCCATCTGTTCTTAATTCAGTTCGTTTCAGTTAGTCTTTAAAGGAATCAGAATATATAGTTATTGGGTGCATGGAGAGGGTAGAATTGATAATGGGCATTTGCAGAAGACTGACAATTTTATTTATAAAAAGAGTTGCATGATTACGGAAGTCTAGCATCAGCGTCTACCCCGCACAATGATATTTCCTTAAATAACCAACAAATCTGCTGTACAAACCGTTACTTTTAATGGGAGAAATATATACCAAAGAATTTAAGAAAAAAAAAAAAAAAATACACACAGGCACACTATATATCAGTTGTGACTTCATGTCTTTCACAATACCTGATTCTTTCAAGGCGGCAATACTGTTTATCCTCTTACACCTACTGCGTTATGACAGTATGTCAAACGAACAACTGAACGTACTCTAAAAATATTGGGTATGTTGCTTCCTTGAACATTCACCAATTTGAGAAATATGATATTCGTAGACAGCAGTATACAGAAAATTACATACCATAGTTCCCACCAGTATCTGCCACTTCTTCTGTGTGATCTTTTCCCTTTCTTTATATTCCTTTTTGTGGGGGTGGGGGGGGGGCGAAGATTGAAATTATCTTTGCCAGATATCATTTAATGGGAAGGATATAAGCAGTTGGCCGATTTGATAATGTGTTAAATGTTATAATATCTGTAGGTAACATGACCGACCGGTCCCAGGCGCTGGTTTAAGGCACCAGTCTCTCCCGCCGCTGCCAGGTCATGTGAGGTCAAAGATACACTGAGAAACTAAGAGGCATTTCCAGTGGGAAGATATGAAATATATGCTAATTTTAAGAAGAAGATTTGTGTCAGCATTCAAATTAGGCTCATATCGTCATTAAGAACTACCAACTGATTGACAAGGTCTAATAATAATCGCAGATAAATCTACAGTAAGTAGGACTACATTAATTATGTCTAATTAACATAACATCTGTTAAAATTATCCTGACTATAGTAGGAAGAAATAATAAGATTAAATAAATTGCTACATAATTAATTTTGGTTATTTGTAAACAACTTTTCGGTAAACCTTACCTGGCTTCTAGTCAGATTACGTTACATTTCATCACGGAATGTGAGAATATCAGCTTTTGATGCATATGGCGTTTGTGGGCCAGGAAAGTATCTTGAAACGAGTATTGGGCGTGATATACAAAAACGGGAAAGAGAAAGCTTTCGATGCGAAGCGTTGTGATGACATGTGTTGTGATTTGACGTTTGACCTGTGTGTTTCACAGCATATCTCTGAGTCAGATAAAGTCAAGCGATGATAGAGTTGTGTACTAAATGTGTGAATCACATAATTCCTGGTTAACCTAATTCCTTGTAAGGTACAAGACAAATGTTTATCATTTCTCAGGTTTAAAGTGAGTTTGCTTATCCGCAATTATTGGAGAAGCCTTGGGTGGAGGCGGTTGCAGAATGACGATTTTCAATTATCTTCCAAATACAATTATGACCCCCACTTATCTCTACGGTAGATAGTAATAAACGAATCTCGTGTAAGGGGGAAAATGTTAAACTTTTTTTTCTTGTAAATTACCACTGATAAAACTAATAATCCTCAAACGCCATTTTATATTATGGAGAAGTAAAAAAAAATATATTTATTTAACATCTGACAAAGGGAGCCTCTGACCGACGCCTGCCGAACCTTCTTGTCTTCCGTACCGCCACCACAGGCATCTCCAACGGGATCCCAGGATGTGGTGTGCACATATCTGGATATTTTGATATACTTGGCGTTCGGTGAACAGGAGACACTCTTGAAACTTAAAAATGGGCGTGACATCCATATCAAAAGAATCGCGGAACAGGGAAGTTATTGCAGTGGTCATCTTACAGTGTTCTGATCCAAAGTAATGTGATGACATTTTACGTGACTGTTTCGCCGCGTATCCCTGCAGCCAAATAAGGTCAAACGAGGTATGGAAACCATTTACAAAAGGAATGAATATATGATCTCAGTAATATTTCAACTCAATTCCCTTATCGAGACATATCCCCACGATTACCAAAAAATGTTTGTGAAGAAAGACAAAGATACTTCATATTTTGGTTTCAGACAATATTATACCATTATCCACTAAAGAGCTAGGCACCTAACTCTTTTTTCAGTTAATCTTTAAAGAAATTAGAAGTTATAGTTACTAGCTGCATGGAGAGGGTAGAAATAATAATATTACTTCAAAAAGTAACCTTTGGGCATTTACAAAACACTGACAATCATGATTACTAAAGTCAAGCATCAGTTTCTACCCCGTATCCTTATATAACTATCTGCTGTACAAACCTTTCTAATTCTAATAGTGCTACATTAATAATATCTTAGAAGCATAAAACAAATTGAGTTCTTCGTTATTAGATCCTTCATAAATACTGAGCTTTAAAAAAAAAAAAAAAAAAACATTCCCCTGATATTATCATCAATATAACTCAATAATATGATGGCAGTTTAGCTTGCCATCATATTTACCGAGCCTGACATAAATGCAGATACTTGCATCTTGTATGTGTGAATCCCTCTGAACAACCCTTTCATAGCTTAACTAAGCGGGAACTGACGATATCAGCCTATTACAAATACTTGAATAAATTAATTTTTGAATTGTTCTCACTAGACATGGCTTTTGCTTCTCGGAGTGTCTATAATGGCATTCTAGGATGAGAAGTGATGTGCCACAAGCCTTGGCATACACATATATTATCTGGTTCTTTTGGGAAGAAAATGAAATAAAGTCACGTAAGAACACGCATAATGACAATTTCCATTTCTCTTTCGACTTAATCTCAGCTAATTCTGCAGTATATAGTAATAAATGAATCTCGTCTAAGACGGAAACAGGAAATAAATATTAGTCTTCTTTTATCGAACTTAGAAGGAATTGGGTTAAACAGCAATGACGTAATTCATTCACGTGATTTGTAAACAACTCCGTGGTCGCTTAACCTTACCTGATTCAGGGATACGCGGGACAAAAACCAGGTTAAAAGTCAAATCCACATTTCATCACATTACTACAGATCGGAATACTGTACGATGACCACCGCAGCAACTTCCCTGTTTCCCGTTTCTTCTGATATGAATATCACGCCTGACTTTCCTGCTCCACAAACGCCAATAGTTTCTATGTGCACACCACATCCTAAGTTCCCGTTGGAAATGCCAGTGGTGGAGGCGGTTGCCTGTCGCAGAAGGGCAATGCGGAAGACGAGAATCTCCAGTGGCCGTCGGTCAGAGGTTCCCTTTGCGCGTAGAAGATTAGTATACGAAGCAGAGAGGGAGGAGTGACTTTATACAATCTTTAAACGACGGATATTAAATAAATGTGTATACAAACCATTCCATGTTTAATTTATTAACCTTGTTATTGGTTTTGACTGACTCCATATCTCTGAAGCCTTGACGTTTGCGGGTCAGGAAAGTAATAAAAAATAAATGTAAGAGAAAACCCGATGCGATGCAATGTGATGATATGTATTGTTATTTGATAATCGAAGAGAAAATATTAAGAGATGTAGTAAGAATTTATTAATATTTGTTTTATAAAATACGATCTAAGAAGTTTATCACCTGCAATTAGTAGTGAATGGAGATTAGTATATGATGTGTTACTTAACCTTACAAGTATGGAAGTATAAGAATACATGTATAAGTATGCAAGTACAAGTATGCATGTATAAGTATGCATGTATAAGTATCCATGTATAAATATGCATGTATAAGTATGCATGTATAAGTATGCATGTATGAGTATGCATGTATAGGTATGCATGTATAAGTATGCATGTATGAGTATGCATGTATAGGTATGCATGTATAAGTATGCATGTATAAGTATGCATGTACAAGTATGCATATACATGTATGCATGTACAAGTATGCATATACAAGTATGCATGTACAAGTATGCATGTACAAGTATGCATGTACAAGTATGCATGTACAAGTATGCATGTACAAGTATGCATGTACAAGTAAGCATGTATAAGTATGGATGCATTAAGTATGTATGCATGTACAAGTATGCATTGCGTATGTTTGCATGTACAAGTATGCATTAAGTATGTATAAGTATGTATGCATGTACAAGTATGCATTGAGTATGTTTGCATGTACATGTATGCATTAAGTATGTATGCATGTACAAGTATGCATTGAGTATGTTTGCATGTACAAGTATGCATTGAGTATGTTTGCATGTACAAGTATGCATTAAGTATGTATAAGTATGTATGCATGTACAAGTATGCATTGAGTATGTTTTCATGTACATGTATGCATTAAGTATGTATAAGTATGTATGCATTAAGTATGTATGCATGTACAAGTATGCATTGAGTATGTTTGCATGTACAAGTATGCATTGAGTATGTTTGCATGTACATGTATGTATTAAGTATGTATAAGTATGTATGCATTAAGTTTGTATGCATGTACAAGTATGCATTGAGTATGTTTGCATGTACAAGTATGCATTGAGTATGTTTGCATGTTCAAGTATGCATTAAGTATGTATAAGTATGTATGCATTAAGTATGTATAAGTATGTATGCATTAAGTATGTATAAGTATGTATGCATTAAGTATGTATGCATGTACAAGTATCCATTGAGTATGTTTGTATGTACAAGTATGCATTGAGTATGTTTGCATGTACATGTATGCATTAAGTATGTATAAGTATGTATGCATTAAGTATGTATGAATGTACAAGTATGCATTGAGTATGTTTGCATGTACAAGTATGTATAAGTATGTATGCATTAAGTATGTTTGCATGTACAAGTATGCATTGAGTATGTTTGCATGTACAAGTATGCATTAAGTATGTAAGCATGTACAAGTATGTATTAAGTATGTATGTAGTGAGTATGTATGCATTAAGTATGTATGCACTAAGTATATATGCATTAAGTATGTATGCACTAACTATGTTTGCACTAAGTATGTATGCATTCAATATATATGCATTCAATATGAATGCATTCAATATAGATGCATTCAGTATGAATGCATTCAAAATATATGCATTAAGTTTGTAAGCATGTACAAATATGTATTAAGTATGTATGCAGTATGTATGCATTAAGTATGTATGCACTAAGTATGTATGCACTAAGTATGTATGCACTAAGTATATATGCATTAAGTATGTATGCACTAACTATGTTTGGACTAAGTATGTATGCATTCAATATATATGCATTCAGTATGAATGCATTCAATATAGATGCATTCAGCATGAATGCATTCAAAATATATGCATTCAGTATGAATATATATATATATGCATTCCAGATACTTAATACATACATTTAGTATGTATGTATTAAGTATGTATACATTGCGGAATGTATTAAGTATGTATACATTGCATATGTATGTATTAAGTAGGTATACATTACGTATGTATGCATTGAGTATGTATACATTAAGTATATGTACTTAATACATATGTGTATTAAGTATTTACACATGAATATATGTATTATGTATACATGCACATATGTATTAAGTATTTACACATGCATATATGTATTATGTATACATGCATATATGTATTAAGTATTTACACATGCAGATATGCATCATTTATACATGCATATATGTATCATTTATACATGCATATATGTATCATTTATACATGCATATATGTATTAATTATAGTAACGTAAGTATGTATGTGATAGGTATGTTTATATGTATATATTTAGTAAGAATGCATTTATATTTATATATATGTATATTTATGTATGTATGTCTATATGCATGTATGCAAGTATATATGCAAGTATATATGCAAGTAATAATTAAGTATGTATGTATGGGTGTAAGAAATACTATGTATGAAGTATTATAATAAAGTATTATGAAGTATGCATGTATGCAGTATGTATATCTGTCTGTATGAAGTATGCAGTTTTAAGTACGAATGTATGTATGTATCTATGTATGCAGTATGCATGTCTATTATTGTATTGAATATGTATTTATGTATTATGCATGTATGTTTTAAGTATTGTATAGAGTACATATGCATTAAATATGTATGTATTGATCAACATAAACCAGAATAGGAAAGCCGGTCCTACTCACATTTGAATACTGTGCAAGTTACATTGATTCTACTTCCTCTGATAACATGACCCAAGCGCATAGGGGTTATATTAGATTAGAAGGAATATGTATAGGATTTGTGTTGTGGGTTGCTGGCAAAATACCAGCAATTGATAGAGGGGGTGAACTCACAAGAAATATGGTGTCAATCAAAACCATTGACAAGGCTATTAGATTAAACATGGAATGGTTTGTATACACATTTATTTAATATCCGTCGTTTAAAGATTGTATAGTCACTCCTCCCTCTCTGCTTCGTATGCTAATCTTCTCCGCGCAATGGGAACCTCTGACCGACGCCCACCGAAGATTCTCGTCTTCCGCATTGCCTTTCTGCGACAGGCAACCGCCTCCACCACAGGCATCTCCAACAGGAACTTAGGGTGTGGTGTACACATAGGAACTATTGGCGTTTGTGAAGCAGGGAAAGTCTCTTGAAGCCTGAGAAACAGGCGTGATATTCATATAAGAAGAAACGGGAAACAGGGTGGTCATCGTACAGTATTCCGATCTGAAGTAATGTAATGAAATGTGGATTTGAGTTATAACCTGGTTTTTGCCCCGCGTATCCCCGAATCAGGTAAGGTTAAGCGAGGACGGAGTTGTTTACATTACTATTTAACCGAATTCCTTCAAAGGTCGATAAAAGAACACTGATCTTAATTTTCTGTTTCCGTCTTAGACGAGATTCATTTATTACTATATACTGAGATTAATAATTACAGTTGAAAGAGGCAAGGAAATTGTCCTTATGCGTGTTCTTACGTGACTTTATTTCATTTTCTTCCCAAAAAACTAGATGATATTTGTGTATGCCAGGGCTTGTGGCACATCACTTCTGATCCTAGAATATTATTATAGATACTACGAGAAGCAAAAGCCATGTCTAGTGAGAATAATTCAAATACTTATACTTTCGGATGATATAAAACGTTCATTAAAGTATTTACATTAGGTTAATATTGTCAGTTCGAGCTTAGTTAAGCTATGAAAGGGTTGTTCAGAAGGATTCAAACATACAAGATGCTAGTATCTGCATTTATGTCAGGCTCGGTAAATATGATGACAAGCTAACACTGCCTTTGCAAGAACTACTGAAGATATATTGATAATAAAATCAAGGGAATGTTTTTTTTCTTCGAAAAGCTCAGTATTTATGCTAAAATATGGAAGCATTAATGTGGATTCCCATATACTTCAAATGTATGCATATCATCTGGGTCGAAGTTCTGAAGGATCTAATAACGAAGATCTCAATTTGCTTTGTGCTGCTGTGAGTGTTGCACTAATACTGTGAAATATATCTACTCTACACCGTTATTTTCAATGGTGAAAATGTATTAATTTTAGAAATTTACAAGACAAAGTTAACGTTGTTTTCTTACTGTAAACGAGTTAATTAATTTCTTGCTAGATTATGTAGTACACTTATGTATTTTTTTACATTTATTAATAAATTCTTACTATATCTCTTAATATTTTCTCTTCGATTTTCAAAAAATAATACATATCATCACATTGCTTCGCATCGGAAGTTTTTTCTTTCTTTTTTTGATATGACGGCCATTTCACATGTTTCAAGAGACTTTCCTCACCAGCAAACGTCAAATGCATCAAAAGTATCAGCTTATGTTCCTTTGTGTACACCACACTCCAGGATATGGATATCAAAACCTTTAACCTGTCTGTTTCACCGCGCAACCCGAAGTCAAGTAAGGTTAAGCGACAAGTTGTTTACAATTGACTGAATTGATTATGTAGCAAAATATATAATCTTAACAGATTATCGTTAATTACAGTTGACTGATTTCTTTGGATTAATATTGGAGCTATATCAGATTAGAAGGAATAGGTAAAGGAATTGGGTTGTTGATATACGAAGCAGAGTGGGAGGAATGATTATATGAAAAACTTTAAATGTCAGATGTTAAATAAATGTATTTGTAAGATATTCCATGTTTTCTTTTTACTTCTTCATAATATAAAATGGTGTTTGAAGATTTTTATTTTTATCAGTAGTCATTAAATAAAACAAAAAACGTTTATCATTTTCTGTTTCCCTCTGTTAACGTCTGCATTGATGACGTATGCCCTGTAAACATGATGACAAGCTAACACTACCCTTGCAAGCACTACTGGATATATCATATATGATATGCCAATGATAAAAGTCGTTAATAAGTTTTTTCAAAGAGCTTCTGCAGTGTACTCATATATGAAAGCATCAAGAATTCGTACACACTACCAATGCATGCATAACATTTTCCCTTGGCTAAGATTTCTATCTGTCCTATGTTTCGCAAAAAAAAAAACAAAAAAAAAAAAAACGCTGGAACTAGACGGAACAACGGCATGTGTTTTTCTCAATACTGTATTATATAGATCACAAATATCAGATTTCTGAATAAAAGCCGTTATGTATACTTTCTTGTACATCTTTCTCTTCCAGGGAAACAATGTTGTTTGTTTAAACGATTTGTTACGTCAACTGCTTACTAAATACTGAAGTACGCTGATGCATTCCTTTGCATTATTTCATAAACCCTCCTACTGTCTTATTATATCCTCCTTCTAATAGGGAGCGATTCTCCATTGTTCACAACATGTTCTCAATTGTAAATTTAAATAATCTTGGATTAGATCTTGTAGTATATCTTTCTGTTATTGAAGTTTTATAGCCATGCGCATAGAAGAAACTGTGAATGCAATGTATGAATACGTGTCAAAACACCATTAATAACATCAGTAGAATAAGTTATCTAAACATAAACTGGCCAACGCTGGCCAACGCCCGAACCTTCTCGTCTTGCCCTTCTGCGGCAGGCAACCGCCTCCACCCCAGGCATCTCCAACGTGGTTCTAGGATGTTGTGTACAAACAGGAATTTCCAGATCTATTGATATATTTTGCATTTGCGGATGAGGAAACTCACTTGAAACCTGAGAAAAGTTAAGCGTTTGTCTTGCAAACGAACACTAATAATCTTTAAAATTTGTTCTGACATTAAAAGAACTCGGTAAAGGAAAAAGGTTAAACAGGGATGATGTAATTAATTCACACATCTTGTAAACATTTCCATCGTCGGTTGACTCTATGTGACTCAGGGATATGCCGTGAAATACACAGGTCAAATGTCAAATCACAACATTGACTCGCATCGGTAGTTTTCTCTTTCCCGTTTCTCTGCCACGCCCATTTCTCAAGTTTCAAGAGACTTTCCTGACCCACATACGCCAAATGCGTCACAAGTATCAAATTATGTTCCTTTGTGCACCTTACATTCCGGGATATGGATATCAAAAGGAACGGAAAAGAGGAAACTTACATACTGGCCCTCAGACAGTATTCTGACCGAGAGTGATGTGATGAAAAGTGACGTGATCTGAATTACGTAGCAAATTATCTAATCTTATTATTAACAGATTACCGTTAATTACAGATGACTGATTTCTTTGGATTAATTCTTAGACATGATTAATGTAGTACTATTTACTGGAGACCTTATCAATCATTTGGTAGTTCATAATGGCGATATGAGCCTAATTTGAATGCTAACACAAATCTTAGCTTCACATCTTGAACAGATAATATATTTCATTTCTTCTAACTGGAAATGCTTTATAGCTTCTTGGCGTATCTTTGATAAAAAAAATCAAGGCTTTATCAATCATTTGGTAGTTCATAACGACGATATGAGCCAAATGTTGAATGGTGACATAAATCTTAGCTTCACATTTTGAAAAGATCATATATTTTATATCTTCTCACTGGAAATGCTTTTTAGCTTCTCGGCATACCTTTGATAAAAAATCAAGGCAACGATGAAGTACTAAAATCCCTGGCAGCGGTGGGATTCGAACCCACGCCTCCGAAGAGACTGGTGCCTTAAACCAGCGCCTTAGACCGCTCGGCCACGCTACCTACTGATATTATAACATTTAACATCTTATAGTCTTACTCAGTAGGAGTATTTGGCGCTATCTGTATTTGACTAGAAGGACTAATATCAGGCACTTCAGAGCGCTGGTCTTACTCTATGGGTGTGAGTCCTGGACACTGGACAATGCTCTGAAAGGCCGACTTGACTTGTCTTCGCAGAATCATGGGGTATACCTGGAGAGACCATGTGTTCAAGCAGAGGATACTTCGTGAGACTGATTCAAGACATATTACCAGGCTGATAAGAGAGCGCCAACTTCAGCTCTATGGGCATGTGGTTTGTTTTCCTGAGGATGATCCGGCTTATAGGGCCATTTCCGAGAGGGTTGACCCAGCCTGGAGAAGACCAAGACTCTTGGCTGAAGCAAGTCGATCAGATCTGCCAAGATGTGCTGGGGGTGGAAAGGAATACTGCATGGAGGCTTGCTCGGAGGGACCCAAGGAGGTGGAGCCAAAGACTGGGCGCGCCAAAGCACAGCCGTGCGTATGCCCCCATATAATGATGATGATGTATACTCACATCTTCGGATCATGCTGGAAATGTCGGTGCTACCTCGTAGAATGGAAACTCGATGGTAAATGTACACATATCAAGAGGCAGCGTGGCCGAGTGGTCTAAGGCGCTGGTTTTAAGCACCATTCTCTTCGGAGGCGTGGGTTCGAATCCCACCGCTGCCAGGACACTTACCTTCTGATCCTAATATATTATTATAGATACTCCCTGAAGCGAAAAGGCACTTCCAGTGAAAATGCATCAAATATTATCTATACTTTCAGAAGATATAATAATCGTATTCCTGCAAATCTATATTAGATTGATGTCGTCGGTTGGTGCTTGTCTGAGTTGTAAAAGGGTTGTTCTGAATTAACACATGCACGCTGCAAACATCTGCATTTATGACGTAAGGCCCTGTAAACAAGCTAACCATGTCCTTGCAAGCATTACTGGATATGTCATATACGAAATGCTACGGATAAATGAGCGAAACGATTTTCTTCAAAAAGCTAAACATTCATAATCGGTTCTTACAGTGTTCTCACATATGAATGCATTAAGAAGGATTCTTGCACACTACTAATGCATGCATAACATTTTGCCTTGGCTATGATCTCTCTCTGCCGCATCTTTCGCCTCCTGTGATGCAATACAGCCAATGTTGTAAATTGCATCTGGGTAGCACATCTGCTCCATGGGTTAAGAACAAACGACTGTGCATTTTACGTTTTTGGTCTTTTCCTGTATTTCTATTCTCTTCGAGATGTTGGAAAATTGCCCATATAATAATTGTTGAAAGTTTCGAGTTGTTTCTGGTATATCTCCGTTTACTATCGAATGAATATTCCAAACACAATGAATATGATATGCCTGTGGTGGAGGCAGTTGCCTCCTGCAGAAGAAGATTGTGGTGAGAGACTCCCTTTGCGCGGTGAAGATTGACTTAAAAAAAAAAAAAAAAATAATAATAATATATATATATATGTATATATATATATATATATATATATATATATATATATATATATATATATATATATATATACACAATAAGTCCATATCCTAACTATATTTTCCTTTGGTCTGTGATATAAATGTGTTTAAGGCGGAGAAAGCCGATATATTTTAATCGACGACTGAACCCGATATTGTATCTACCAAGACTTAATGATGTATTATCTAAGCATTTTTAACTCACAGTACTTCAATCAAAATATTTCTTTTGATAACTAAGCTGATGTTTGCTTGCAGAATTGTCAGAAATTATATTAATTGCGCACATCCTTTGAGTTTTAACAATTAAGTATAATAACCTTTATCTATTTATTTACTTCAGATCTCCATTTCCCGCTGCACTATTTAAGAAGACAAATCACGAAATCTACACTTTGGCATCTGATAGTAAAGATGAATATAAATCCATTACCCTCTCTCTCTCCACCTCAAATACCAACGGTTAGAGGAGGAGATCGGAATTCGAAACATGGAGGGAGGAGTATGAAAAATTATATCGCTTTATCACTTTATTAAATCATCCAATTCCCTACATACTATCCATTGAATGTCATTTTGTGGGGGGGAGGAGTAAATCAGCTTCACTTTGCTACCCCCCCACCCCCACAAACAAAAAAAAAAAATGCAAAATGAATAGAAATATATGGAAACGATCATACAAAGAAGCTGCAGGAAATATGGCCATGGAAGTCCGAAGAGGTTTACAATCTTCCTCGATGCGAAGGGAAACGATATTCCCAAGAAGAGTAGGTTCATTTTACAAATATGTCATAACGCAGTAGACGAAAGAAGTAATGAAGAAAGTTCGTAATCAATAAAAATTGAATTTGCATTTAAAAAATGATGGAAAGAATCCGACATTGTGAAGTACAGGAATTCACGATGGTACAGCAACTTCGCTCTTTCGCGTTTTCTATATGGATGTCACGCCCATTTCTCAGGTTTCAAGTGAGTTTCCTCATCCACAAATGCAAAATGTATAATAAGATCTGGATTTTCCTATTTGCACACCACATCCTGGGACCGCGTTGGAAATGCCTGTAGTGTAGGTGGTTACCTTCCTCAGAAGGGCAATGCGAAAGACGAGAAGGTTCGGTGGGCGTCGGTCAAAGGCTCCCATCCCGGAGAAGATTGTTATGCGAAGCAAAGAGGGAGGAATTAATTTATGCAAGCTTTTGATAACAACTATTGAATAAATATCCAATAAAACAGCTCCATTTTTCCTCTTCTCTCAATGTAATATATGGTAGTTTTGGTGTAGAAAGAGAAATAATTCTATTGACGTCATGAATGGTGTGTTAAGAAGGTTCGGTGGCCGTCGGTCAGAGGCTCCCTTTGCACGAGATTAGTATACGAAGCAGAGAGGGAGGAGTGACTTTATACAATCTTTAAACAACAGATATTAAATATATAAAGTATTCCATATTTAATTTATTACCTCCATTAACGGTTTTAATCGACACCATATATCTTGTAGCTTTCTATATATTCCTTATTCATCCCCTATACCATTTGTTGCAATTTTGTCAACAAGCCATAACAAACTTCTAATCTAAAACAATACGCTTGGGTCACGTTATCACGCCAGGCAGAAATCTAACCACAGAGGAAAGTGAACTCTTTGCTTTAGGTTTAGATTTCGGTTTTCCCACCATGAACATTAAATATGAAAACTTCTTTTTAGGTTTTGAATTCATCTGTAATAGGATATCCAAGTTTAACATTTATGGTAATGACAGCATAAATTATATTCATAATAGAATTGTTGCCATTGCCAAAAATGCCTACCACCTGTTTTGTCGCAAACGAAGATCCAATATTGAGACAAATTCCCACCAACTGAATCTTCTGTCTGATCTCCGGGATGATAAGAACTTGTATAGCTTATTATATTATTTTTACTTCATATTGTAATTCCTTGCTATTTTGGCTTATGTTTATGGTTCTTTTATTATATTTTTTAGAATGTTAGAATCTTCGAAATGTCTGAAATAAAATAATGTTCGCAGCTACGCTGGTGTTACTTTTCCTGTTTGAAGTTAAGATTCCCGAAAAGAAAATCACTTGCTGAGATTATATATATATATGTGTGTGTGTGTGTGTGTGTGTGTGTGTGTGTGTGTGTGTGTGTGTGTGTGTGTATATATATATATATATATATATATATATATATATATATATATATATATATATATAAACACATATATATATATAATTAATACTAACATAAACACTAAATACATTTATACATCCTTAATATATGCATAAATACATACTGTGTGTGTGTATGCATGAGTGTGTGTGCGTGTCTGTGCTTTTTGGAATTTATGAAGGGATATAAATGGTTATTTATGATATAAAAACAATGCGATAACCATATTTCATACTAGATATATGTTGCTGAAGGAAGGAAAGTCTGTGAATTGCAGAAATCAGCATAAGCAACCCGAGTAGAAATTATATTCCTCAGAATAATTTTGTTTTTTATATATTAAACATTACCCGTACCGTGATATTTCGTTTTATAATAATCAGACCTGCTTTACATACCTTTATTCTCAATGAGAGGGATATCTATGAAAGAATTACAGAAAAGACATCCAGAAATGCACACATAATATTTAGGTATGACTTCCTGTCCTTCACAATGCCTGGTTCGTACCATAATTTTTCATGTTTTACTACTGCGTTATGACATATTTGTTAAGCGAACCTGCCCTTCCAATATTGGGTATATTGCCGCCACGGATATATAACGCCGGGTTTCACTTACTCGTGTTAATTTCAGATAAAAGATATTTGTATTAATACAGGACTGAGGAAATTACACATCGTTGACCCTACCAATTCCTGCGCTTTCTTTGTGATCGTTTCCATTCTTTCTTTCTATTTTAGTTTCTTTTGTATCTTTTTGGGAAGGGATGGGGGCATAGCAAAGCTAAGCTGGAATTTATTCTCACAAGATGACATTTGATGGGCAGTATATTAGAAGTTTAGCATTTGATGAAGTGACAATTTTTGCACATGAATAGGTAGCGTGGCCGAGTGGTCTAAGGCGCTGGTTTTAGGCACCAGTCTCTATGGAGGCGTGGGTTCGAATCCCACCGCTGCCACGGCTTTTGGCACTTCACCTTTGATCCTAGAATGTTATTTATAGATACTCCGAGAAACGAAAAATCTGTTCTAGTGAGAACATATAAAACATATACATATGATAAAACTAATATTCATGCAAGTATTCATGTTAGGTTGACATCTTCAATTATCTTCCCTCTCTTTAAAAGGATTTTTCAGGTTTCACACACAAACATATATCCAGATATATATTGTTGTAAGTTTTTGTGTTATATCCGGAATAACTCCAATCATTACATAATCTTGAAATGACAAAAGTTGCAAATATTTGAGAGTTGAGATCTTCCATTCATATGATTTGCTAATAATTCCGATATGTCACTCAACATTATCTGGCTCAGTGAAACAGTGAGGTTAAAGATCGAATCACAAGGCATTCCATCACATTACTTCAGAAGGGAATACTGTACTATGACCACTACAACAGTTACCCTCTTACGCATTTCTTTCTCTCAGGGTTCACGAGTTATTGTTCCATAAACGCCAATGGTATCAAAAGATCCAGATAATTTTCCATTGTGCACACATCTTGGGATCCCGTTGGAGATGTCTGTGACGAAAAAAGATTGATATATGAAGCAGTGAGAAAGGATAGACTTTACACAATATTTAAGCGACAAACATTAAATAAATGTGTATAATCCATTCCCTGTTTATTTGATCAACTTCGTCAAAAGAATTGTAGCCTTCTATATATTCAGTTTGTAAGCTCATTCCTTCAGCCATTTGATCTAATATTATTTTGAAACAATTTGAATTTTCCTATGTCTGCCAAAATGGGTTAGGTTATTAGCATTATAAATTGATTCTCAGTAACACTTAAAATATGTGCAATAGCGGCCTTTCTAGCCGTGTGATTATAAGATTAGGCAGTCGTTTGTATTGTCCACGAGTGCTGTCAGCTCCCTTTCCCTTATTGTATAATGCATGGATACATACTTATATACATATATACATGCATATGCATACAATTATTTATAAATGCGTGTATATATAAACATACATACATACGTACATATAATCAGAAAAAAACATATTAATAAATTTAAATTCATATCATGTCTTCCATGATCTAATGAATCTTCCATTTATCTTAAATATATCTTTGTTATATCTATATTACAATGATATGACGGCAATATATTAACGACTCCATAATGGCAATGGGAAACACGCAAGAACAATAAGGAAATAATTTTCACCTTTTCTTACTGTAACCGATTTATTTTACCTTCTTACTAGATACTGCCTGACTCTTCTAATTATTCAAGTATTACGGACCTTACTTTTTAAATGGAGACACGCCATACGCATGAGACAAACGAGCAAATATGGCGTATGGTGTATTTAAAAACAAGGTCCTATATACAAACCAGTAGGTGTGCACAAAGGAACATCATCTGGAACTTTTGAAAAACTTGGCGTTTATGAAACAGGAACATCTCTAGCAACCTGAGAGACAGTTGTGATATCCATATCAAAAGAAACGGGAAAGAGGGAAGTTACATAGTGGTCATCCGACAGTATTCTGAGCGGAAGTGATGTAATGATATGTAAGTAAGTAAAGTTCAAAGAAAAAGACCCGTTCCCGGGGGGTGGGGGGTGGGGGATGGCGGGAGAGGGGAATTATAAAGGGGATGATAAAAGAGATGATTTAGAGAGAGAGAAAAGTGTCGGGGCTTAACCCAACATGCAGGGTAAAGGATGGGGGGATAGATGAGAGGGAGGTGGAAAGGAGGATAAGGCTGGTGAGGGTGGCATCTGTGTTTGCCGCAACCCTGGCATGATTGTGCGCATTTGGCGTGAGCGATTCGGCGAGCCAGCTCCTCAGCCAGTGCGCCGTCATGCCCGGGCTGCAGGTCGTACTCGGCTAACGAGGGAGGTTAGGTTCGGAAAAAGCAGCCTGCCAGGCGCTATCGGTGACCCCACCGTGTACGTACTTCTCGCCAATGGCAACGGTGATGCCCTCGGCTAACCTCAAGATTGCAAGGTATGAAATACGAGTGAGATCGCTGATCACGTTTGGGTTATCAACACTGGCCATGACATCTCCTCCGCTCACGCGTTGCCACTTCTTCTGGCAAAGGAGCCGCGGTCATGGCAAGGGTGTAGTTGGCAGATGTCATGTGTCGGAAATCAGGAACCAGTGAGATGAGGGTAAGGATTAGGATGAGGGACGCTTACGTTATGGAAGGATAATGAGATGGGATGTGGTTGAGGTTGTGGTTGCGCAGGGAAGGAAGAGGGAGAGGAAGGGCGTTAACAGACGAGATAGGGCTCTCTTAATGTGGAGTTATTTTATTAGGAAGCTGTTTAAAAGATTGTTTTGTAAGAAAAACAACTACCTTAAAAACATTAAAACCAAGTGAAATAAACATTAAAACAATAAAATTAAAAGAACATGAAACGTAATGAAAAGTAAAAACTTGTATATACATACTTAATACATGTATACATAATTAATGCATACATACTGAATGCATACATACTGAATGCATACATACTGAATGCATACATACTGAATGCATACATACTGAATGCATACATACTGAAGGCATGCATACTGAAGGCATGCATACTGAAGGCATGCATACTGAAGGCATGCATACTGAAGGCATGCATACTGAAGGCATGCATACTGAAGGCATGCATACTGAAGGCATGCATACTGAAGGCATGCATACTGAAGGCATGCATACTGAAGGCATGCATACTGAAGGCATGCATACTGAAGGCATGCATACTGAAGGCATGCATACTGAAGGCATGCATACTGAAGGCATGCATACTGAAGGCATGCATACTGAAGGCATGCATACTGAAGGCATGCATACTGAAGGCATGCATACTGAAGGCATGCATACTGAAGGCATGCATACTGAAGGCATGCATACTGAAGGCATGCATACTGAAGGCATGCATACTGAAGGCATGCATACTGAAGGCATGCATACTGAAGGCATGCATACTGAAGGCATGCATACTGAAGGCATGCATACTGAAGGCATGCATACTGAAGGCATGCATACTGAAGGCATGCATACTGAAGGCATGCATACTGAAGGCATGCATACTGAAGGCATGCATACTGAAGGCATGCATACTGAAGGCATGCATACTGAAGGCATGCATACTGAAGGCATGCATACTGAAGGCATGCATACTGAAGGCATGCATACTGAAGGCATGCATACTGAAGGCATGCATACTGAAGGCATGCATACTGAAGGCATGCATACTGAAGGCATGCATACTGAAGGCATGCATACTGAAGGCATGCATACTGAAGGCATGCATACTGAAGGCATGCATACTGAAGGCATGCATACTGAAGGCATGCATACTGAAGGCATGCATACTGAAGGCATGCATACTGAAGGCATGCATACTGAAGGCATGCATACTGAAGGCATGCATACTGAAGGCATGCATACTGAAGGCATGCATACTGAAGGCATGCATACTGAAGGCATGCATACTGAAGGCATGCATACTGAAGGCATGCATACTGAAGGCATGCATACTGAAGGCATGCATACTGAAGGCATGCATACTGAAGGCATGCATACTGAAGGCATGCATACTGAAGGCATGCATACTGAAGGCATGCATACTGAAGGCATGCATACTGAAGGCATGCATACTGAAGGCATGCATACTGAAGGCATGCATACTGAAGGCATGCATACTGAAGGCATGCATACTGAAGGCATGCATACTGAAGGCATGCATACTGAAGGCATGCATACTGAAGGCATGCATACTGAAGGCATGCATACTGAAGGCATGCATACTGAAGGCATGCATACTGAAGGCATGCATACTGAAGGCATGCATACTGAAGGCATGCATACTGAAGGCATGCATACTGAAGGCATGCATACTGAAGGCATGCATACTGAAGGCATGCATACTGAAGGCATGCATACTGAAGGCATGCATACTGAAGGCATGCATACTGAAGGCATGCATACTGAAGGCATGCATACTGAAGGCATGCATACTGAAGGCATGCATACTGAAGGCATGCATACTGAAGGCATGCATACTGAAGGCATGCATACTGAAGGCATGCATACTGAAGGCATGCATACTGAAGGCATGCATACTGAAGGCATGCATACTGAAGGCATGCATACTGAAGGCATGCATACTGAAGGCATGCATACTGAAGGCATGCATACTGAAGGCATGCATACTGAAGGCATGCATACTGAAGGCATGCATACTGAAGGCATGCATACTGAAGGCATGCATACTGAAGGCATGCATACTGAAGGCATGCATACTGAAGGCATGCATACTGAAGGCATGCATACTGAAGGCATGCATACTGAAGGCATGCATACTGAAGGCATGCATACTGAAGGCATGCATACTGAAGGCATGCATACTGAAGGCATGCATACTGAAGGCATGCATACTGAAGGCATGCATACTGAAGGCATGCATACTGAAGGCATGCATACTGAAGGCATGCATACTGAAGGCATGCATACTGAAGGCATGCATACTGAAGGCATGCATACTGAAGGCATGCATACTGAAGGCATGCATACTGAAGGCATGCATACTGAAGGCATGCATACTGAAGGCATGCATACTGAAGGCATGCATACTGAAGGCATGCATACTGAAGGCATGCATACTGAAGGCATGCATACTGAAGGCATGCATACTGAAGGCATGCATACTGAAGGCATGCATACTGAAGGCATGCATACTGAAGGCATGCATACTGAAGGCATGCATACTGAAGGCATGCATACTGAAGGCATGCATACTGAAGGCATGCATACTGAAGGCATGCATACTGAAGGCATGCATACTGAAGGCATGCATACTGAAGGCATGCATACTGAAGGCATGCATACTGAAGGCATGCATACTGAAGGCATGCATACTGAAGGCATGCATACTGAAGGCATGCATACTGAAGGCATGCATACTGAAGGCATGCATACTGAAGGCATGCATACTGAAGGCATGCATACTGAAGGCATGCATACTGAAGGCATGCATACTGAAGGCATGCATACTGAAGGCATGCATACTGAAGGCATGCATACTGAAGGCATGCATACTGAAGGCATGCATACTGAAGGCATGCATACTGAAGGCATGCATACTGAAGGCATGCATACTGAAGGCATGCATACTGAAGGCATGCATACTGAAGGCATGCATACTGAAGGCATGCATACTGAAGGCATGCATACTGAAGGCATGCATACTGAAGGCATGCATACTGAAGGCATGCATACTGAAGGCATGCATACTGAAGGCATGCATACTGAAGGCATGCATACTGAAGGCATGCATACTGAAGGCATGCATACTGAAGGCATGCATACTGAAGGCATGCATACTGAAGGCATGCATACTGAAGGCATGCATACTGAAGGCATGCATACTGAAGGCATGCATACTGAAGGCATGCATACTGAAGGCATGCATACTGAAGGCATGCATACTGAAGGCATGCATACTGAAGGCATGCATACTGAAGGCATGCATACTGAAGGCATGCATACTGAAGGCATGCATACTGAAGGCATGCATACTGAAGGCATGCATACTGAAGGCATGCATACTGAAGGCATGCATACTGAAGGCATGCATACTGAAGGCATGCATACTGAAGGCATGCATACTGAAGGCATGCATACTGAAGGCATGCATACTGAAGGCATGCATACTGAAGGCATGCATACTGAAGGCATGCATACTGAAGGCATGCATACTGAAGGCATGCATACTGAAGGCATGCATACTGAAGGCATGCATACTGAAGGCATGCATACTGAAGGCATGCATACTGAAGGCATGCATACTGAAGGCATGCATACTGAAGGCATGCATACTGAAGGCATGCATACTGAAGGCATGCATACTGAAGGCATGCATACTGAAGGCATGCATACTGAAGGCATGCATACTGAAGGCATGCATACTGAAGGCATGCATACTGAAGGCATGCATACTGAAGGCATGCATACTGAAGGCATGCATACTGAAGGCATGCATACTGAAGGCATGCATACTGAAGGCATGCATACTGAAGGCATGCATACTGAAGGCATGCATACTGAAGGCATGCATACTGAAGGCATGCATACTGAAGGCATGCATACTGAAGGCATGCATACTGAAGGCATGCATACTGAAGGCATGCATACTGAAGGCATGCATACTGAAGGCATGCATACTGAAGGCATGCATACTGAAGGCATGCATACTGAAGGCATGCATACTGAAGGCATGCATACTGAAGGCATGCATACTGAAGGCATGCATACTGAAGGCATGCATACTGAAGGCATGCATACTGAAGGCATGCATACTGAAGGCATGCATACTGAAGGCATGCATACTGAAGGCATGCATACTGAAGGCATGCATACTGAAGGCATGCATACTGAAGGCATGCATACTGAAGGCATGCATACTGAAGGCATGCATACTGAAGGCATGCATACTGAAGGCATGCATACTGAAGGCATGCATACTGAAGGCATGCATACTGAAGGCATGCATACTGAAGGCATGCATACTGAAGGCATGCATACTGAAGGCATGCATACTGAAGGCATGCATACTGAAGGCATGCATACTGAAGGCATGCATACTGAAGGCATGCATACTGAAGGCATGCATACTGAAGGCATGCATACTGAAGGCATGCATACTGAAGGCATGCATACTGAAGGCATGCATACTGAAGGCATGCATACTGAAGGCATGCATACTGAAGGCATGCATACTGAAGGCATGCATACTGAAGGCATGCATACTGAAGGCATGCATACTGAAGGCATGCATACTGAAGGCATGCATACTGAAGGCATGCATACTGAAGGCATGCATACTGAAGGCATGCATACTGAAGGCATGCATACTGAAGGCATGCATACTGAAGGCATGCATACTGAAGGCATGCATACTGAAGGCATGCATACTGAAGGCATGCATACTGAAGGCATGCATACTGAAGGCATGCATACTGAAGGCATGCATACTGAAGGCATGCATACTGAAGGCATGCATACTGAAGGCATGCATACTGAAGGCATGCATACTGAAGGCATGCATACTGAAGGCATGCATACTGAAGGCATGCATACTGAAGGCATGCATACTGAAGGCATGCATACTGAAGGCATGCATACTGAAGGCATGCATACTGAAGGCATGCATACTGAAGGCATGCATACTGAAGGCATGCATACTGAAGGCATGCATACTGAAGGCATGCATACTGAAGGCATGCATACTGAAGGCATGCATACTGAAGGCATGCATACTGAAGGCATGCATACTGAAGGCATGCATACTGAAGGCATGCATACTGAAGGCATGCATACTGAAGGCATGCATACTGAAGGCATGCATACTGAAGGCATGCATACTGAAGGCATGCATACTGAAGGCATGCATACTGAAGGCATGCATACTGAAGGCATGCATACTGAAGGCATGCATACTGAAGGCATGCATACTGAAGGCATGCATACTGAAGGCATGCATACTGAAGGCATGCATACTGAAGGCATGCATACTGAAGGCATGCATACTGAAGGCATGCATACTGAAGGCATGCATACTGAAGGCATGCATACTGAAGGCATGCATACTGAAGGCATGCATACTGAAGGCATGCATACTGAAGGCATGCATACTGAAGGCATGCATACTGAAGGCATGCATACTGAAGGCATGCATACTGAAGGCATGCATACTGAAGGCATGCATACTGAAGGCATGCATACTGAAGGCATGCATACTGAAGGCATGCATACTGAAGGCATGCATACTGAAGGCATGCATACTGAAGGCATGCATACTGAAGGCATGCATACTGAAGGCATGCATACTGAAGGCATGCATACTGAAGGCATGCATACTGAAGGCATGCATACTGAAGGCATGCATACTGAAGGCATGCATACTGAAGGCATGCATACTGAAGGCATGCATACTGAAGGCATGCATACTGAAGGCATGCATACTGAAGGCATGCATACTGAAGGCATGCATACTGAAGGCATGCATACTGAAGGCATGCATACTGAAGGCATGCATACTGAAGGCATGCATACTGAAGGCATGCATACTGAAGGCATGCATACTGAAGGCATGCATACTGAAGGCATGCATACTGAAGGCATGCATACTGAAGGCATGCATACTGAAGGCATGCATACTGAAGGCATGCATACTGAAGGCATGCATACTGAAGGCATGCATACTGAAGGCATGCATACTGAAGGCATGCATACTGAAGGCATGCATACTGAAGGCATGCATACTGAAGGCATGCATACTGAAGGCATGCATACTGAAGGCATGCATACTGAAGGCATGCATACTGAAGGCATGCATACTGAAGGCATGCATACTGAAGGCATGCATACTGAAGGCATGCATACTGAAGGCATGCATACTGAAGGCATGCATACTGAAGGCATGCATACTGAAGGCATGCATACTGAAGGCATGCATACTGAAGGCATGCATACTGAAGGCATGCATACTGAAGGCATGCATACTGAAGGCATGCATACTGAAGGCATGCATACTGAAGGCATGCATACTGAAGGCATGCATACTGAAGGCATGCATACTGAAGGCATGCATACTGAAGGCATGCATACTGAAGGCATGCATACTGAAGGCATGCATACTGAAGGCATGCATACTGAAGGCATGCATACTGAAGGCATGCATACTGAAGGCATGCATACTGAAGGCATGCATACTGAAGGCATGCATACTGAAGGCATGCATACTGAAGGCATGCATACTGAAGGCATGCATACTGAAGGCATGCATACTGAAGGCATGCATACTGAAGGCATGCATACTGAAGGCATGCATACTGAAGGCATGCATACTGAAGGCATGCATACTGAAGGCATGCATACTGAAGGCATGCATACTGAAGGCATGCATACTGAAGGCATGCATACTGAAGGCATGCATACTGAAGGCATGCATACTGAAGGCATGCATACTGAAGGCATGCATACTGAAGGCATGCATACTGAAGGCATGCATACTGAAGGCATGCATACTGAAGGCATGCATACTGAAGGCATGCATACTGAAGGCATGCATACTGAAGGCATGCATACTGAAGGCATGCATACTGAAGGCATGCATACTGAAGGCATGCATACTGAAGGCATGCATACTGAAGGCATGCATACTGAAGGCATGCATACTGAAGGCATGCATACTGAAGGCATGCATACTGAAGGCATGCATACTGAAGGCATGCATACTGAAGGCATGCATACTGAAGGCATGCATACTGAAGGCATGCATACTGAAGGCATGCATACTGAAGGCATGCATACTGAAGGCATGCATACTGAAGGCATGCATACTGAAGGCATGCATACTGAAGGCATGCATACTGAAGGCATGCATACTGAAGGCATGCATACTGAAGGCATGCATACTGAAGGCATGCATACTGAAGGCATGCATACTGAAGGCATGCATACTGAAGGCATGCATACTGAAGGCATGCATACTGAAGGCATGCATACTGAAGGCATGCATACTGAAGGCATGCATACTGAAGGCATGCATACTGAAGGCATGCATACTGAAGGCATGCATACTGAAGGCATGCATACTGAAGGCATGCATACTGAAGGCATGCATACTGAAGGCATGCATACTGAAGGCATGCATACTGAAGGCATGCATACTGAAGGCATGCATACTGAAGGCATGCATACTGAAGGCATGCATACTGAAGGCATGCATACTGAAGGCATGCATACTGAAGGCATGCATACTGAAGGCATGCATACTGAAGGCATGCATACTGAAGGCATGCATACTGAAGGCATGCATACTGAAGGCATGCATACTGAAGGCATGCATACTGAAGGCATGCATACTGAAGGCATGCATACTGAAGGCATGCATACTGAAGGCATGCATACTGAAGGCATGCATACTGAAGGCATGCATACTGAAGGCATGCATACTGAAGGCATGCATACTGAAGGCATGCATACTGAAGGCATGCATACTGAAGGCATGCATACTGAAGGCATGCATACTGAAGGCATGCATACTGAAGGCATGCATACTGAAGGCATGCATACTGAAGGCATGCATACTGAAGGCATGCATACTGAAGGCATGCATACTGAAGGCATGCATACTGAAGGCATGCATACTGAAGGCATGCATACTGAAGGCATGCATACTGAAGGCATGCATACTGAAGGCATGCATACTGAAGGCATGCATACTGAAGGCATGCATACTGAAGGCATGCATACTGAAGGCATGCATACTGAAGGCATGCATACTGAAGGCATGCATACTGAAGGCATGCATACTGAAGGCATGCATACTGAAGGCATGCATACTGAAGGCATGCATACTGAAGGCATGCATACTGAAGGCATGCATACTGAAGGCATGCATACTGAAGGCATGCATACTGAAGGCATGCATACTGAAGGCATGCATACTGAAGGCATGCATACTGAAGGCATGCATACTGAAGGCATGCATACTGAAGGCATGCATACTGAAGGCATGCATACTGAAGGCATGCATACTGAAGGCATGCATACTGAAGGCATGCATACTGAAGGCATGCATACTGAAGGCATGCATACTGAAGGCATGCATACTGAAGGCATGCATACTGAAGGCATGCATACTGAAGGCATGCATACTGAAGGCATGCATACTGAAGGCATGCATACTGAAGGCATGCATACTGAAGGCATGCATACTGAAGGCATGCATACTGAAGGCATGCATACTGAAGGCATGCATACTGAAGGCATGCATACTGAAGGCATGCATACTGAAGGCATGCATACTGAAGGCATGCATACTGAAGGCATGCATACTGAAGGCATGCATACTGAAGGCATGCATACTGAAGGCATGCATACTGAAGGCATGCATACTGAAGGCATGCATACTGAAGGCATGCATACTGAAGGCATGCATACTGAAGGCATGCATACTGAAGGCATGCATACTGAAGGCATGCATACTGAAGGCATGCATACTGAAGGCATGCATACTGAAGGCATGCATACTGAAGGCATGCATACTGAAGGCATGCATACTGAAGGCATGCATACTGAAGGCATGCATACTGAAGGCATGCATACTGAAGGCATGCATACTGAAGGCATGCATACTGAAGGCATGCATACTGAAGGCATGCATACTGAAGGCATGCATACTGAAGGCATGCATACTGAAGGCATGCATACTGAAGGCATGCATACTGAAGGCATGCATACTGAAGGCATGCATACTGAAGGCATGCATACTGAAGGCATGCATACTGAAGGCATGCATACTGAAGGCATGCATACTGAAGGCATGCATACTGAAGGCATGCATACTGAAGGCATGCATACTGAAGGCATGCATACTGAAGGCATGCATACTGAAGGCATGCATACTGAAGGCATGCATACTGAAGGCATGCATACTGAAGGCATGCATACTGAAGGCATGCATACTGAAGGCATGCATACTGAAGGCATGCATACTGAAGGCATGCATACTGAAGGCATGCATACTGAAGGCATGCATACTGAAGGCATGCATACTGAAGGCATGCATACTGAAGGCATGCATACTGAAGGCATGCATACTGAAGGCATGCATACTGAAGGCATGCATACTGAAGATATAAACTCGTATTCCTGCAAATTTATATCAAGTTGATATCGTCGGTTGGTGCTTGTTTGAGTTCTAAAAGGGTTGATCAGGGTTCACGCATGCACGCTGTTAACGTCTACAGTAAAGACGTAAACCCTGTAAACATGGTGACAAGCTAACACTGCCCTTGCAAGCACTACTTGATATATCATATACGATAAGCCAATAATAAAATGAAAAGCTAAAATTTCATAATGCTCATATATGCATACATTCGTTAAGATCTCTGTCACATATTTCGCAAAGAAAATGCCGGAACTAGTGGGAACTATGACATGTGATTTTCGCAATCCTGTATTATACAGATCACAAATATCAAATTTCTGAATTGAACACAAGTGAATTCTGGCGACAAATGCTTGGGGAGCTTTACAATTCCCTGCATGTAAGGGAAGGAAGAGCAACATTCACAATATTGGAAGGGTAGATTCAGTTTTTCGTTTGACAAATATTTAATAACGCAGTCGTTGAAAGAGTCAGTGATGAAAGTTCATAGCAAGACAGTGAATTTCCATCAGAAAGAATGATGATTTTAATCAAGATAAACATTATTGACGCCTAGAAAGAATCAGGAATTGTGACTTTGGACTGGAAGTCACAACTGAAATCATACATCCGTGTGTGTGTGTGTGTGTATGTATTATGTATGACGAATAATAAACCGAAATGGATTTGATCCATTACTGTTTATTATTTGTCTGAAGAGGAAATCGTGGATATTTCGAAACGTCACGATTTAATTTAATTTTTCAATGTGGCTGTTTTCCTTTTTATCTTTGTATACACGTTACTGTATTTGTGTTGTGCATGTATGCATTATGTATACATGTATTATGTATGCATTTGTATATGTATACATGTATTAAATATGTATTATTCAATGTTTGTATATATGCCAACTATGAATTATGTATGCATAAAGTATGCTTGTATGAGGTGTTTATTCATGAAGTATGTTTCTCCGTTTGTATGAATGTATACATGTATGAAACCAGTATGTATACATGTATGAAACCAGTATGTATACATGAAGTACCTATGTATGTATAAACTAAGAATTACACTGAATACCGAAACTATTGTACTGAATATGTATATATGCATTAATATGTGTTGATTAAAATCAAGGATAGAATTATTAAACATGAAATGGTTTATAAACACATTTATTTAGTATCCGTCGTTTAAAGATTTTATAAAGTCACTCCTCCCTCTCTGCTTCGTATATTAATCTTCTCCGTGCAAAGGGAACCTCTGACCGACGGCCACCCAACCTTCTCGTCTTCCGCATTGCCCTTCTGCGGCATGCAACTGCCTCCGCCACAGGCATCGGCAACGGAATCCCAGGATGTGGTGTACACATAGGAACATCGTCAGGACCTTTTAATATAATTGGCGTTTGTGGAGCAGAAAAGTCTCTTGAAACCTGAGAAATGGGCGTGATATCCATATCAAAAGATACGGGAGACAGGGAAGATTCTGCGGTGGTCATCGTACAGTACTCCGATCTGAAGTAATGTGATTAAATGTGCTGTGATTTGACTTTTAACCTGACTCTTGTCCCGCGTATCCCCGAGTCAAGTTAGGTTAAGCGATGAGGGAGTGAATGAATTACATCTCTGTTGTTTAACCCAATTCCATCACCTGTTCCTTCTAAGGTCGAAACAAATCTTAAAAGTTATCAGAGGTCGCTTACAAGAAGACGCTTTTACATGCTGATCACACCGGGACATTTTATCGCCACACTTTCAAATGTTAATTTAATTACTCTTGAATAAAAACAAATAAACATAAACTTCATGGTTGAGAAAAGTAAATATGGATTTGCTTTAATGCATATATATTTAAATATCATAAAATTTTATAAATTTACTCCTTCCTCTCTGCTTCGTATACTAATCCTCCGCGCAAAGGGAGCCTCTATCCGACGGCAACCGAACCTTCCTGTTATCCGCATTGCTTCCATCGCAGGCAGCTCCAACGGGATCCCAGGATACGCTGTGCACATAAATATAACTGGCTTTTCTGGAAAAGGAAACTCTATTGAATCGAATCAGAAGTTTGTATTAGGTATGTATGTAATTAATAATGAATGTAGACATGCCGGAAATAACTCAAAACTTATAATATTCATCTATATATTCCCTACTTCTAAAAAATAAGTATGCCATATAAGTATACATGTATAAGTATACATGTATAAGTATACATGTATAAGTATGCAAGTATAAGTAAACATGTATAAGTATGCAAGTATAAGTATACATGTATATGTATGCAAGTATAAGTATACATGTATAAGTATGCAAGTATAAGTATACATGTATAAGTATGCAAGTATAAGTATACATGTATAAGTATGCAAGTATAAGTATACAATTATAAGTATACAATTATAAGTATACAATTATAAGTATACATGTAAAAGTATACATGTATAAGTATACCATTATAAGTATACCATTATCAGTATACCATTATCAGTATACCATTATAAGTATACCATTATAAGTATACCATTATAAGTATACCATTATAAGTATACCGTTATAAGTATACCGTTATAAGTATACCATTATAAGTATACCGTTATAAGTATACCGTTACAAGTATACCGTTATAAGTATACCGTTATAAGTATACCGTTATACGTATACCGTTATACGTATACCGTTATAAGTATACCGTTATAAGTATACCGTTATAAGTATACCGTTATAAGTATACCGTTATAAGTATACCGTTATAAGTATACCGTTATAAGTATACCGTTATAAGTATACCGTTATAAGTATACCGTTATAAGTATACCGTTATAAGTATACCGTTATAAGTATACCGTTATAAGTATACCTTTATCAGTATACCTTTATAAGTATACCTTTATAAGTATACCTTTATAAGTATACCTTTATAAGTATACCTTTATAAGTATACCTTTATAAGTATACCTTTATAAGTATACCTTTATAAGTATACCTTTATAAGTATACCTTTATAAGTATACCTTTATAAGTATACCTTTATAAGTATACCGTTATAAGTATACCGTTATAAGTATACCGTTATAAGTATACCGTTATAAGTATACCGTTATAAGTATACCGTTATAAGTATACCGTTATAAGTATACGGTTATAAGTACAACATTCTAAGTATACCATTCTAAGTATACCATTCTAAGTATACCATTCTAAGTATACCATTCTAAGTATACCATTCTAAGTATACCATTCTAAGTATACCATTCTAAGTATACCATTCTAAGTATACCATTCTAAATATACCATTCTAAGTATACCATTCTAAGTATACCATTCTAAGTATACCTTTATAAGTATACCTTTATAAGTATACCTTTATAAGTATAACTTTATAAGTATACCATTATAAGTATAACTTTATAAGTATACCATTATAAGTAAACCATTATAAGTATGCCATTATGTGTATACCATTATGAGTATACAGGTATAAGTATACAATTATAAGTATACAAGTATAAGTATACAAGTATAAGTATACAAGTATAAGTATACAAGTATAAGTATACAATTATAGGTATACACTTATAGGTATACAATTATAAGTATACAATTATAAGTATACAATTATAAGTATACAATTATAAGTATACAATTATAAGTATACAATTATAAGTATACAATTATAAGTATACAATTATAAGTATACAATTATAAGTATACAATTATAAGTATACAATTATAAGTATACAATTATAAGTATACAATTATAAGTATACAATTATAAGTATACAATTATAAGTATACAATTATAAGTATACAATTATAAGTATACAATTATAAGTATACAATTATAAGTATACAATTATAAGTATACAATTATAAGTATACAATTATAAGTATATAATTATAAGTATATAATTATAAGTATACAATTATAAGTATACAATTATAAGTATACAAGTATAAGTATACAAGTATAAGTATACAAGTATAAGTAAACAAGTATAAGTATACAAGTATAAGTATACAAGTATATGTATACATGTATAAGTATACAAGTATAAGTATACATGTATAAGTATGCAAGTATAAGTAAACATGTATAAGTATGCATGTATAAGAATGCATGTATAAGAATGCATGTATAAGTATGCATGTATAAGTATGAATGTATAAGTATGCATGTATAAGTATGCATGTATTAGTATGCATGTATAAGTATGCATGTATAAGTATGCATGTATAAGTGTGCATGTATAAGTGTGTATGTATAAGTGTGCATGTATAAGTTTGCATGTATAAGTATGCATGTATAAGTATACATGTATAAGTATGCATGTATAAGTGTGCATGTATAAGCGTGCATGTATAAGTGTGCATGTATTAGTTTGCATGTATAAGTATGCATGTATAGGTATACATGTATAAGTATGCATGTATAAGTATGCATGTATTAAGTATGCTTGTATTAAGTATTGAAGTTTTAAGTATGGAAGAATTAAGTATGTATGTATTAAGTATATATGTATTTATTATGTATGTATACATGCATACATGTATTGGGTATGTATACATGCATACATGTATTAGGTATGTATACATGCATACATGTATTAGGTATGTATACATGCATACATGTATTAGGTATGTATGTATACATGCATACATGTATTAGGTATGTATACATGCATACATGTATTAGGTATGTATGTATACATGCATACATGTATTAGGTATGTATACATGCATACATGTATTAGTTATGTATACATGCATACATGTATTAGGTATGTATACATGCATACATGTATTAGGTATGTATACATAATATTAGGTATGTATACATGCATACATGCATTAGGTATGTATACATAATATTAGGTATGTATACATGCATACATGTATTAGGTATGTATACATGCATACATATATTAGGTATGTATACATGTATTAGGTATGTATACATGCATACATGTATTAGGTATGTATACATGCATGCATGTATTAGGTATGTATACATGCATACATGTATTAGGTATGTATACATGCATACATGTATTAGGTATGTATACATGTATTAGGTATGTATGCATGCATACATGTATTAGGTATGTATACATGCATACATATATTAGGTATGTATACATGTATTAGGTATGTATACATGCATACATGTATTAGGTATGTAAACATGCATACATGTATTAGGTATGTATACATGTATTAGGTATATATACATGCATACATGTATTAGGTATGTATACATGCATATATCATTAGATGTGTATACATGCATATATGTATTAAGTATTTACACATGCATGTATGTATCATGTATATATGCATATGTATTAATTATTCATATATGCATATATGTATTATGTATAGATGCATATATGTATTAAATATTTACACATGCATATATTTATTATGTATACACGCATATATGTATTAAGAATTAACACTTGCATATATGTATTAACTATTTACACATGCATATATGCATTAACTATTTACACATGCATATATTTATCATGTATACATGCATATATGTATTAAGTATTTACACATGCATATATGTATTAAGTATTTACACATGCATATATGTATAATGTATGCATGTATATATGTATTAAGTATTTACACATGCATATATGTATAATGTATACATGCATATATGTATTAATTATAGTAACGGAAGTATGTATGTGATAGGTATGTTTATATTTATGTATCTATTAAGAATATGCATTAAATATGTATATGATGATCAACACAAACCAGAATAGGAAAGCCGTTACTACTCGCATTTTAATACTGTGCAAGTTACATTTTTTGTACTTCCTCTGATAACGTGATTAGAAGGAATAGGTAAAGGATTTGGGCTGTGGATTGTTGGCAAAATTCCAACAACTGGTAGAGGAGGTCAACTCACAAGTGTTCAGAGATATGGTGTCAATCAAAACCATTGTCAAGGCTAATAAATTAAACATGTAATGGTTTGTATACACATTAATTCAATATATGTCTTTTTTAAAGATATTATAAAGTCACTCCTCCCTATCTGCTTCATATACTAATCTTCTCCGCGCAAAGGGAACCTCTGACCGACGCCCACATAATCTTCTCGTCTTCCGCATTGCCCTTCTGCGACAGGCAAGCGCCTCCACCACAGGCATCTCCAACCGGAACTTAGGATGTGGTGTGCACTTAGGAACTATTGGCGTTTGTGGAGCAGGAGAGTCTCTTGAAGCCTGAGAAATAGGCGTGATATTCATATCAGAAGAAACGGGAAACAGTTAAGTTGCTGCGGTGGTCATCGTACAGTATTCCGATCCGAAGTAATGTGATGAAATGTGGATTTGACTTTTAACCTGGTTTTTGTCCCGCGTATCCCTGAATCAGGTAAGGTTAAGCGAGGACGGAGTTGTTTACAAATCACGTGAATTAATTACGTCATTGCTGTTTAACCCAATTCCTTCTAAGGTCGATAAAAGAAGACTGATCTTTATTTCCTGTTTCCGTCTTAGAAGAGATTCATTTATTACCATATACTGCAGAGTTAGCGGAGATTAATATTAACAGTTGAAAGAGAAATGGAAATTGTCATTATGCGTGTTCTTACGTGACTTTATTTCATTTTCTTCCCAAAAGAACCAGATAATATATATATATATGCCAGGGCTTGTAGCACATCACTTCTCATCCTAGAATGTCATTATAGATACTCCGAGAAGCAAAAGCCATGTCTAGTGAGAACTATTCAAATATAATTTATACTTTGGAAGATATAAAACATTCATTCAAGTATTTACATTAGGCTGATATCGTCAGTTCACTGTAAGTTAAGCTATGAAAGGGTTGTTCAGAAGGATTCACACATACAAGATGCAAGTATCTGCGTTTATGTCAGGCTCGGTTAATATGATGACAAGCTAACACTCCCTTTGCAAGAACCACTGAAGATATATTGATGATAAAATCAAGGTAATTTTTTTTTTTTTTTTCGAAAAGCTCAGTATTTATGGTTGGCTCCTACGCTATGCTAAAATATGAAAGCATTAATGTGGATTCGCATATACATCAAATGTATGCATATCATCTGGGTCGAAGTTCTGAAGGATCTAATAACGAAGAACTCAATTTGCTTTGTGTTGTTGTGAGAGTTCCACAAATACTGTGAAATATATCTACTCTACACCGAAATGTTCAATGATAAAAATGTATTATTTTTTGAATTTTACAAGACAAAGTAAACGTTGTTTTCTTACTGTAAAAGAGTTAATTAATTTCTTGCTAGATGATGTAGTACACTGATGTATTTTTTGACATTTAATAATAAATTCTTACTATATCTGTTAATATTTTCTCATGGATTTCCCCCCCCCCCCCCCCCCCCCCAAAAAAAAAAAAAAACATATCATCACATTGCTTAGCATCGGAAGTTTTCTCTTTCTTTTTTTGATATCACGGCCATTTCACAAGTTTCAAGAGAATTTCCCACCCACAAACGTCAAATGCATCAAAAGTACCAGCTTATGTTCCTTTGTAGACACCACATTCCAGGATATGGATATCAAAACCTTTAACCTGTCTGTTTCACCGCGCAACCCGAAGTCAAGTAAGGTTAAGCGACAAGTTGTTTATGATTGACTGAATTGATTATGTAGCAAATTATTTAATCTTAACAGATTATCGTTAATTACAGTTGACTGATTTCTTTGGATTACTTCTAAGACATGATTAATGTAGCACTATTTATTGTAGATTTATCTGCATTTTTTCTAAATAAGGATATCAGGCCTTATCAGTCATGTGGTAGTTTATAATAACGTTATGAGCCTAAATTGAATGCTGCCACAAATATAAACTTCACGTCTTCTTGAAATGATCATATAAATCATATCTTCTCACTGGAAATGCTTTTTAGCTTCTCGGCATATATTTGAAGTGCTAAAATCCCTGTCAGCGGTGGGATTCTAAAGAAGTGTACAGCAGATCTGTTATATATAGATGCGAGGTAGAGACTGATGCTTGACTTTCGTAATTAATGATTGTCAGTGTTTTGCAAATGCCCAAAGGTTACTTTTGAGATAACATTATTAATTCTACCCTCTCCACGCAGCTAGTAACTACAACTTCTAATTCATTTAAAGAAAAAAGAGTTAGGTGCCTAGCTCTTTAGTGGTTTAGTCCGTACCTCGCTTGACCTTATTTGGCTGCAGGGGTACGCGGCGAAACAGTCACGTAAAAGGTCATACCACAGCACATTTCATCTCAATACTTTGGATCAGAGTACTGTAAGATGACCACTGCAATAACTTCCCTGTTCCGCGATTCTTTTGTTATGGGTGTCACGCCCATTTCTCAAGTTTCAAGAGAGTCTCCTGTTCACAGAACGTCAAATATATCAAAATATGCAGATGATATGTGCACACCACATCCTGGGATCCCGTTGGAGATGCCTGTGGTGGCGGTACGGAAGATGAAAAGGTTCGGCGGACGTCGGTCAGAGGCTCCTTTTGCGCGGAGAAGATTGGTAGACGAAGCAGAGAGGGATGAATGATTATGAAAAACTTTAAATGTCAGATGTTAAATAAATGTATTTTGAGATATTCCATGTTTTCTTTATACAATATGGTGTTTGAGGATTATTAGATTTAACTGTGATCATTTACAATAAAAAAAACAAAAAACGTTTAACATTTTCTGTTTCCCTCTATCTGCATTGATGACGTATGCCCTACTGGATATATCATATATGATATGCTAATGATAAATTCAAGTTTCTTCAAAAAGCTAAAAAATCATTATCGGCTCTTAGAGTGTGTTCATATATGAATGCATTAAGAATTTGTACACACTACCAACGTATGTATAACATTTTGCCTGGGTTAAGAATTGCTATACTTCGCAAAGAAACTGCAGGAACTAGTGGGGACTACGGCATGTTATTTTCTCAATACTGTATTATATAGATCACAAATATCAGATTTCTGAATTTAATACAAGTGAAGTCTGGCGATGAATGGTTGAATAGAAGGAAGAGCAACATATACAATATTGGAAGTGTAGGTTCAGTTTTTCATTTGACAAATATATCCGAAAGAATGATGCTAAAGAATCTGGCATTGTGAAGGACATGAGGTCACAACTGAAATTATACGCCCGTATGTGCGTATATATATGTATGCATTATGTATGACAAATAATAAGCCAAAATGGATGATTTGATCCATTACGGTTTTTTATTCGTCTGAAGTGGAACTCGTGAAGAGTTCGAAACGTCACGATTTATTTTCATCTTTCACTGTGTCTGTTTTCCTTTTATCTGCGTACACCTTACGGTGTTTGTGTTTGTGTCGTGTATGTATGTATTATGTATGCATGTGTTATATATGCATGTATATATGTATACATGTATATATGTATACATGTATATATGTATACATGTATATATGTATACATGTATATATGTATACATGTATATATGTATACATGTATATATGTATACATGTATATATGTATACATGTATATATGTATACATGTATATATGTATACATGTATATATGTATACATGTATATATGTATACATGTATATATGTATACATGTATATATGTATACATGTATATATGTATACATGTATATATGTATACATGTATATATGTATACATGTATATATGTATACATGTATATATGTATACATGTATATATGTATACATGTATATATGTATACATGTATATATGTATACATGTATATATGTATACATGTATATATGTATACATGTATATATGTATACATGTATATATGTATACATGTATATATGTATACATGTATATATGTATAAATGTATATATGTATGCATGTATTATGCATGCATGTATGTATGTATTAAGTTTCAGTTCATACATATTCAATTCACCAATATTCAATTCATACATAGTTCATCCCAATTCAGTTCATCCATATTCAGTTCATCCATATTAAATTCATCCATATTAAATTCATCCATATTCAGTCCACACATATTCAGTCCACACATATTCAGTCCACACATATTCAGTCCACACATATTCAGTCCACACATATTCAGTCCACACATATTCAGTCCACACATATTCAGTTCACACATATTCAGTCCACACATATTCAGTCCACACATATTTAGTCCACACATATTCAGTCCACATATATTCAGTCCACACATATTCAGTCCACACATATTCAATCTACACATTCAATTCATACATATTCAATTCATACATATTTAATACAAACATGCTTACTTACTACCTGCATGCTTAAAACGTACATATGTAATATATATATATATATATATATATATATATATATATATATATATATATATATATACGTACTCAATACACAAAAACATATATAGATACTTAATACAAACATACCTCTTAATACATACTTAATGCATATATGCATGCATACATACTTAATGTATGTATATGCATGTATACATGCATACTAATTGAATACATATACCTACTTAATGTATGTATGCATAATTAATACATACATACTTTATACATGTATGCATAATTAATACATGCATACTTAACGCATGTATACATAATTAATGCATACATACTTAATGCATATATGCTTATATTCGTAGATAAACCAAATTTATATATCCTTGTAACTATTTTCTCCTCCATGTAGGGAAATGATCTGATGAATATTCCGAACACCTTAAATATATTTTAATATATCGATACGTCGGTGTTATAACGACAGATTGCTAATATAATTCCATTACGGTCTGGCGAGACACAAAATCAAGAGGAACTGATTTTCACAAATTTATTACTTCACCTTCTTCTATTGATCCATTCATTATTTTTTGAATTATACAAGACAAAGTAAACAATGTTTTCTTACTATAACCGATTTTTCTTAGATGATGTAGTGCGCCGTTGCATTATTTGACATTTCTTAACAAACTCTCTAAAAAATTCTCCTCGATTTACATACACACCGGCGCATACACCAGGAATAATTCCTTTTCACAACGGTGCATTCTGCCCATCATGCTTTTAATATATTGCATTTTGAGCAACATCTTTCAAACCTTCTCGTTTTGCTCTTCCGCGGCAGCCAACCGCCTCCACCCCAGGCATCTCCAACGTGGTCCCAAGATGTGGTGTGCAAATAGGAACATCCAGATCTTTTGCATTTGCGTATGAGAAAACTTACTTGAAACCTGAGAAATGTTAAACGTTTGTCTTGCAAACGACCACTGATAATCTTTAAAATTTGTTCTGACCTTAGAAGGACTTGGTAAAGGAATTAGGAATGGTGTAATTAATTCACACATTTTGTAAACAATTTCATCATCGTTTGACCTTATCTGACTGAAGGTTATGCTGTGAAACACACAGGTCAAAGGTCAAGTCATATCATAACACATATCATCAAATTGCTTGGCATCGGATTATTTTCTCTTTCCCGTTTCTTTGTGCACACACACTTCTATGGTCAGGACAAATCTAACAGATTATCGTTAATTACAGATGCCTGATCTCTTTGGATTAATTCTTAGACATGCGATTTTTTAATAAGTATATTAGACGATATGAGCCTAATTTGAATGCTGATACAAATCTTAGCTTCACATCTTGCAGTGAACTTATATTTCACATCTCACTGGAAATGCCTTTTAGCTTCTCGGCATCAAGGCAACGATGAAGTGTTAAAATCCCTGGCAGCGGTGGGATTCGAACCCACGCCTCCGAAGAGACTGGTGCCTTAAACCAGCGCCTTAGACCGCTCGGCCACGCTACCTACAGATATTATAACATTTAACACATTATCAAATCGGTCAACAGCTTATATCCCTCCCGTGAATTATAATCTGGCAAAAATAATTTCCAACGTTGCTTTTCTCCCCATAAAAAGGAATACAGAGAAATGGAAAAGATCACACGCATGCAAAGAATCGGCAAAAGCTAGTGGAAACTAATTTTCTATATCATGTAGTATACTGCACAGTTCACGAATATCATATTTCTGAAATTGGTGAATGTTGAGGAAAGCTGCATCCCAATATTTTTAGTGTTGGTTCAGTTGTTCGTTTGACTTAAATATAATAACGCAGAAGATGCAAGATGATTTTAATCAAGATAAACATTATTGACGCCTAGAAAGAATCAGGAACTGTAAAGGACATGAAGTCACAACTGATATCATGTGTGTGTGTGTGTGTAGGTTTATCTTTTTTGTTCTTAAATTCTTCCATATATATTTCTACCATTGAAATTAACCATGTGTAAAGCAGATCTGTTTTTTTATTTAAATAAATATCACTGTGCGGGGTAAACACATTTGCTTGACTTCACGTATTCATGTAACTATTTTTATAAATAAGATTGTCGGTCTTTTGCAAATGCCCAAAAGTTACTTTTAGAAGTAACATTATCAATTCTATCCTCCCCAAGCACCTAGTAACTATAATTTCTGATTCCTTTAAATATTAACTGAAACAAACTGAATAAAGAACAAATGGAAAGGTGGTTTCCCTGTTAAAGGTAATTATTCCTTGTGCCTAACTTTATAATGGATAATATTATCTTGTCTGAAACGAAAATATGAAGTATCTTTGTCTTTCTTCACAAGCAATCTTTGGTAATCTTGGGGATATGTCTGAAAAAAAGGAATGTGAAATATTACAGAGATCATTTATTCATTACTTTTGTAAATTATTTCCATAACTTGCTTAACCTTACTTGGTTACAGGGGTACGCGGCGAAGTAAAGGTCATATCACAGCACATTTCATCACATTACTTCGAATGAGAATACTGTACGATGACCAATACAACAACTTCCCTGTTCTGCGTTTCTTTTGATATGGATGTCACGTCCATTTCTCAAATTTCAAGATAGTCTCCTGTTCACCGAACGCCAGGTATATCAAAATATCCAAATGATGTTCCTGTGTGCACAACACATCCTGGTATCCCGTTGGAAATACCTGTACTGGAGGCCTTCGTCCCTTTGCGCAAATATTGGTATACTAAGCAGAGAGGTAGGAGCAAAACTTTAAATGACAGATGTTAAATAAATGTGTTTGCAAGATATTCCATGTTTTCTTTCTACTTTTCCATGATATAAAATGGTGTTTGAATAATATAAGTTTTATCAATGATGGTCGTTTACAAAAAGACAAACGTTTGATATTTTCGTGGCATTTTTTTTCCCGAATGGATCAAAAGAAAACATATTTTGTTTGTACAACCTTGGAATCGCGCTGGAAATGCCGTGGCTACTTCGTAAAAGAACTCAATGGTAAATGTACACCTATCAAGAGGGAGCGTGGCCGAGCGGTCTAAGGCGCTGGTTTTAAGCACCAGCCTCTTCGATGGCGTGGGTTCGATTCCCACCGCTGCCAGAACACTTCACTTCTGATCTTAATATATCATTATAGATACTCCGAGAACCGAAAAGGCACTTCCAGATTTAAATATCATCTATACGGCAGGAAGATATAAACTCGTATTCCTGCAAATTTATATTAAGTTGATATCGTCGGTTGGTGCTTGTTTGAGTTCTAAAAGGGTTGATCAGGATTCACGCATGCACGCTGTTAACGTCTGCAGTAAAGACGTAAACCCTGTAAACATGGTGACAAGCTAACACTGCCCTTGCAAGCACTACTTGATATATCATATACGATAAGCCAATAATAAAATGAAAAGCTAAAATTTCATAATGCTCATATATGCATACATTCGTTAAGATCTCTGTCACATATTTCGCAAAGAAAATACCGGAACTATTGGGAACTATGACATGTGATTTTCGCAATCCTGTATTATACAGATCACAAATATCAAATTTCTGAATTGAACACAAGTGAATTCTGGCGACAAATGTTTGAAGACTTTACAATCCCCTGCATGTAAGGGAAGGAAGAGCAACATTCACAATATTGGAAGGGTAGATTTAGTTTTTCGTTTGACAAATAATTCATAAGAGTTCCTCTTCGGGCGAATAATAAACCGTAATGGATCAAATCATTCAGTTTGGTTTATTTTTCGTCATACATAATAAATAAATATATACACACATGGACGTGTAATTTCAGTAGTGACTTCCTGTCCTTCACTCCCTGTCAATATTGTGTATGTTGCTCTTTTTCCCTTACATGCAGGGGATTGTAAAACTCTTCAAAGATTTGTCGCCAGAATTTACTTGTGTTAAATCAGAAATCTGATATTAGTGATCTATATAATACAGGATTGAGAAAATTTCATGTCAAAGTTCCCACTAGTTCCGGTAGTTTCTTTGCGAAATATGCGAGAGAGAGATCTTAACCAGGGTAAAATGTCATGCATACATTGATAGAGTGTGCAAATCCTTAACGCGTTCATCTATGAACAGTCTAAGAGCCGATTATGAATTTTTAGCTTTTCATTTTATAATTGGCATATCGTATATGATATATCCAGCAGTGCTTGCAAGGGCAGTGTTAGCTTGTTATCTTGTTTACAGGGCCTTGCGTTATAAATGCAGACGTTAACAACGTGCATCTGTGAATTCTGAATAACCCTTTTATACCTGAAACAAACACCAACCGACGATATCGACTTAGTATAAATTATGTAGGAATGCGAGTTTTATAACTTCCGGCAGTATAGATGATATTTAATACATTTTCACTAGAAGTGCCTTTTCGCTTCTTGAAGTATCCATAATGATAAATTAGGATCAGAAGTGAAGTGTCCTGGGAGCGGTGGGATTCGAACCCACGCCTCCGAAGAGACTGGTCCTTAAAATCAGCGCCTTAGACCGCTCAGCCACGTTATTTCTTTTTAGGTTTATATTTACCATTGTTTAGCTTTTACGAGGTAGCAACGGCATTTCCAGCGTGATCACAAAATATGATTTGATTCCTTTGATGCATTCGGAAAAAATACACACGCAGAATGAATTTCCATTTTCATCTTGTAAATAACCACCACTGATAAAACTAATAATCCACAAACACCATTTTATATGATGAAGAAGTAAAAAGAGCATATCGTACAAATACATTTATTTAACATCTGACATTTAAAGTTTTTCATAAAGTCATTCCTCCCTCTCTGCTTCGTATACCAATCTTCTCCGCGCAAAGGGAGCCTCTGACCAACGCCCGCCGAACCTTTTTATCTTCCGTACCGCCTCCACCATAGGCATCTCAAACGGGATCCCAGGATGTGGTGTGCATATATCATCTGGATATTTTGATATACTTGGCGTTCGGTGAACAGGAGACTTTCTTGAAACTTGAGAAATGGGCGGGACATCCATATCGAACGAAATGCGGAACAGGAAAGCTGTTGTAGTGGTCATCGCACAGTATTCTGATCCGTAGTAATGTGATGAAATGTGCTGTGATATGACCTTTAACCTGACTGTTTCGCCGCGTACCCCTGCAGCCAAGTAAGGTCAAGCGACGTATGGAAAACATAAAAAAAAAAAAAAAAAAAAAAAAAAAATCCAACTCGGTAATATTGCCTGTGAGGAAAGACATATTTTCGTTTCAGACAAGATTACATTATTATCCACTAACTTTTACTTTTAACATGGAGACCACTTTTCCGTTTGTTTTCATTTTCAGTTAATTATCTTTAAAATAAGTTATTGGGTGCATGCAGAAAGTAGAACTGATAGTGTTACTTCTAAAAGTAACATTTGGGCATTTGCAAAATCTTATTTATAAAAATAGTTGCATGATTACATCAGTATCTACCCCGCACAATGATATTTCTTTGTATTCCTTTATGGGGAGGAGCGAAGCTGGAAATACATTTTTCCAGATAACACTTAATGGGAGGGATATAAGCAGTTGGCCGATTTGATAATGTGTTAAATGTTATAATATCTGTAGGTAGCGTGGTCGAGCGGTCTAAGGCGTTGGTTTAAGGCACCAGTCTCTTCGGAGGCGTGGGTTAGAATCCCACCTCTGCCAGGGATTTTAACACTTCATCGTTGCCTTGATGTAAGGTCAAAGATACGCCGAGAAGCTAAAATGCATTTCCAGTGAGAAGCTAAGCTTTGTGTCAAAATTCAAATTAAGCTCATGTCGTCATTATGAACTACCAAATGATTGATAAGTTCTAATATACTTATATAGAAAAATGCAGATAAATCTACAGTAAATAGAGTGCAGTACTACATTAATCATATCTAAGAATTAATCCAAAGAAATCTGTAATTAACGATAATCTGTTAGATTTCTCCTGCCAAGAGAAAGGCGAAATAATAAGATTAAATAATTTGCTACGAAATTAATTCAGTCATTTGTAAACAACTTGTCGATTAACCTTACCTGATTCGGGTTGCACGGTGAAACAGACAGGTTGAAGGTCAGATTACGTCACATTTCATCACATCATCGAATACTATCCGATGGCCAGTATGTAACTTTCCTCCTTCCCGTTTCTTTTGATATCCATATCCCAGAATGCGGTGTGCACAGAGGAACATCAGCTGGTACTTTTGATGCATCTGGTGTTTGTGGGTCAGGAAAGTATTTTGAAACGAGAATTGGGCATAATATCGAAGCAATGTGATGACATATGTTGTTATTTGAAATTTGACCTGTGTGTTTGACGGCATATCCCTGAGTCAGATAAGGTCAAGCGACGATGGAGTTGTGTACAAAATGTGTGAAATAATTGCATCATTCCTGGTTAACCTAATTCATTTACCGAGTCTTTCTCATATCGCTGGTTGTTTACAAGACACAAGATACATTCCTCAAATTTCAAGTGAGTTTTTTTTATCATCAAATGCAAAATAAACGCGGTTATTACTCCTACTTAACAGTAGATAGAACTAATAATCCTAAAATACCATTTTGTATCATGGAGAAAAAAAAGAAAACATGGATTATCTTACAAACACATTTATTTAATATCTGAGATTTAAAGATTTCCATAAAGTCATTCCTCCCTCTCTGCTTCGTATACCAATCTTCTCCGCGCAAAGGGAGCTTCTGACCGACGCCCGCCGATCCTTTTCATCTTCCGTACTGCCACCACAGGCATCTCCAATGGGATCCCAGGATGTGGTGTGCACATATCATTTGGATATTTTGATATACTTGGCGTTCGGTGAACAGTAGACTCTTTTGAAACGTGAGAAATGGGCGGGGCATCCATATCGAAAGAAACGCGAAACAGGGAAGTTGTAGTGCTCATCGTACAGTATTTTGATCCAAAGTAATGTGATGAAATGTGCTGTGGTATGACCTTTTACCTGATTGTTTTGCCGCGTACCCCTGCAGGTAAGTAAGGTCAAGCGAGATTTGGAAATCATTTATAAGATTAATGATTATATTATCTCAGTAATATTTCAACTCAATTCTCCTATCGAGAAATATCCTCAGGATTACCAAAAATGTTTGTGAATAAAGACAAAGGTACTTCATATTTTGGTTTCATACAAGATTATATCATTATCCACTAAAGAGCTTCCACTTCCACAAAAGATACACCAAGAAGCTAAAAGGTATTTCCAGTGAGAAAATATGATATATATGATCATTGTGGTGCGCACAAAGGAACATAATCTGTTTTTTTGATGCATTTGGCGCTTGTGGGTCAGGAAATGTGAAATGGCCTCGATCTATAAAAAAAAAAAAAAAAAAAAAAAAAAAAGAAGAAAAGAAAGAAAGAGAAAACTTCCAATGTGAAGTAATATGATAACTTGTGTTGTGATTTGAGCTTTGACCTGTGGGCGGAATACACCGTTGTTAAAAGGACTTACTCTTGGTGTGTGTGTGCGATTATGTATGAAAATCGAGGAAAAACATTAAGAGTTACAAGGATATATATATTTGGGTTATCTATGATACTTAAATGTATTAAGTATGTATACATGCATTAAATATGTATACATGCATTAAATATGTATACATGTATTAAATATGTATACATGCATTACATATGTATAGATGCATTACATATGTATACATGCATTAAATATGTATCCATGCATTAAGTATGTATCCATACATTGAGTATGGACACATGCCTTAAGTATGTATATGTCTATTCATTTAGTATGTATACATATATATATGTATATGTATTCATTTAATATATATGTATGTATATGTATATATATATATATATATATAATATGTATGTATATAAATTCCTTTAGTATGTATATAAATTCCTTTAGTATGTATATAAATTCCTTTAGTATGTATATAAATTCCTTTAGTATGTATATAAAAAATAGTTTAGTATCTATGTATACATGCATATATGTATTATGTATGCATGGATATATATCAATTATGCATAAATACATGCAAATATGTATATATGTATGTATGTACTGAGTATGTATGTTTTTTTATGTATGTGTGTATAAAATATGTATGCATGTACTGAGTATGTATGTTTTTTTTTTATGTATGTGTGTATAAAATATGTATGTATTAGGTATGTATGTATAAGTATGTATGTATGGAGTATGTATGTATGAAGTATGTATGCATGAAGTATGTATGTATAAGCATGTATATATAAATATGTATGTATAAGTATGTATATATAACTATGTATATATGAATATGTATGTATAAGTATGTATATATAACTATGTATATATGAATATGTATGTATAAGTATGTATGTATAGATATGCATGTAAAAAATGTATGTTTAAGTATGTATGTATAAGTATGCATTAAAAAGTATGTATGTATGCATATATAAGTGTGTTTTGTATTAAGTATGTATGTATTAAGTATATATGTATTAAGTATGTATGTATTAAGTATATATGTATTAAGTATGTATGTGTTAAGTATATATGTATGAAATATGTTTGTATTAGTTATGTATACATGCATGGAGCATATATTTATGTATGCATACATATATTAGGTATGTATACATGTCTACATGTATTACGTATGTATACATGCCTACATGTATTACGTATGTATACATGCCTACATGTATTATGTATGTATACATGCCTACATGTATTACGTATGTATACATGCCTACATGTATTACGTATGTATACATGCCTACATGTATTATGTATGTATACATGCCTACATGTATTACGTATGTATACATGCCTACATGTATTACGTATGTATACATGCCTACATGTATTACGTATGTATACATGCCTACATGTATTACGTATGTATACATGCCTACATGTATTACGTATGTATACATGCCTACATGTATTACTTATGTATACATGCCAACATGTATTACGTATGTATACATGCCTACATGTATTACGTATGTATACATGCCTACATGTATTAGGTATGTATACATGTATGTGTATTAAATATGTATACCTTCATATATTATGTATGTATACATACATATGTGCATTGAATATGTATACTTGCATATATGTATTAAGTATGTATACATGCATATATGTATTAAGTATGTATACATGCATATATGTATTAAGTATGTATACATGCATATATGTATTAAGTATGTATACATGCATATATGTATTAAGTATGTATACATGCATATATGTATTAAGTATGTATACATGCATATATGTATTAAGTATGTATACATGCATATATGTATTAAGTATGTATACATGCATATATGTATTAAGTATGTATACATGCATATATGTATTAAGTATGTATACATGCATATATGTATTAAGTATGTATACATGCATATATGTATTAAGTATGTATACATGCATATATGTATTAAGTATGTATACATGCATATATGTATTAAGTATGTATACATGCATATATGTATTAAGTATGTATACATGCATATATGTATTAAGTATGTATACATGCATATATGTATTAAGTATGTATACATGCATATATGTATTAAGTATGTATACATGCATATATGTATTAAGTATGTATACATGCATATATGTATTAAGTATGTATACATGCATATATGTATTAAGTATGTATACATGCATATATGTATTAAGTATGTATACATGCATATATGTATTAAGTATGTATACATGCATATATGTATTAAGTATGTATACATGCATATATGTATTAAGTATGTATACATGCATATATGTATTAAGTATGTATACATGCATATATGTATTAAGTATGTATACATGCATATATGTATTAAGTATGTATACATGCATATATGTATTAAGTATGTATACATGCATATATGTATTAAGTATGTATACATGCATATATGTATTAAGTATGTATACATGCA
>NC_061842.1:29732465-29797465 GCF_019202785.1 Penaeus chinensis | reverse complement strand
TCGCATAGCCTCTTTACCAGCACGGCGGCTGTTGTGGGCGGTCCATGTCTCAGGAATTGTGTATGTTCACAATTTTCTAGGTAGTGGACTAGTGTGGCGTTCGGCTCGCCGCAGTGCTTGCAGCACCTTTCATCGCGTTCGATTGTTGGGATAATCTGCCATGCACAGTGGTAACCTAGGCGCATTTTGTGAAGAATGACTTCGGTTCCTCTGTTGCTTACTTCAGAGAGTGCCAGTGGTTCATAGCTTGTGGCGTCTGAGTACCAGCTGGCCGAGGGGGAGGTTCTCGTTTCCTCTCTGTGGAGCTGCCGTAGGAAGGTACGACCGACCAAGGCACACTTCTCCATAAGTAATTTTCGGCTCGGTTTTATCGTCATGGGATTTGGGAGTATACCCCTGCCAGCGACGGCTAGTCTGTCAGCAAGCTCGTTCCCTCTGATGCCGATGTGGCTTGGGACCCAGTTGATGATAATTCTTCTACCCTGAGCAAGAATTCTCTGTGCTATTGTGAGAATCGTGGTCAGTAGGTAGATGCTGTCTGTGGGTGAGCTGTGCTGAAGACAGTCAATTACTGCCCTGGAGTCTGTGTGTATGACCACGTGTCCTTCCCTTAGGGACGCGTGGCCTAGGGCTCCCATGATTGCAACTGCCTCTGCCTGTAGCGAGGAGGCGTTGACTATTACCCTCATGGATCGCGTGGCATCCCTAGCTGCAAAGCCGACGCCTGCAGTGTGGCTCAAGGGATCGACCGATCCATCCGTGTAGTATGTTCTACTACCCGGAGGAGTGATGGCTGCAATGACCCTGTGGGCTTCTGCCTTTAGGCTAGGCATGGGGTATATGCTCTTTTTCTTTGACAGGCTCATTATGTTGAACTCTATCAGGCTCAGTGCCCACGGCGGGGCTTCGGCAAAGTCGGGGTGGGGGGAGTCCATGCCCTTAGCAAGAAGCTGTTCTTTGAGCTGATGGCGTATCAACACCCTGGCTGTATGAGACAGCCAGGAGTTGTTTGCAAAGAGCTCGTTGTCTTGTTCGAGGCATCTGACTAATTTTTGTCTTAGGCTTGTGTTCCTGGGAGCCTGGATGAAGGTTTGCCTCCATCAGGAGGTTGAGGACCTTCGTCCACCTCGGGGCACCCAGAATGATCCTGGCAGCTTCATTTTGGACTGTTTCTAATTTGTCTGTGTGCTTTTTCTTTGCAGCAATTAGAGCGACTGAGGCATAGTCCACAATGGGCCGGACAGCATGTACATAGAATGATCTTAGTACTTTGTGTCTGGCCCCTATGCGTCTCCCAGTCATTGCTCTTATGGCGGACAGTCTTGCTTTGGTTCGGTCAACCAGGTACTGGACCTCCTTATGGAAGGAGAGGGTCCGGTCTATCCTTACCCCAAGGTATAGGTAGTCCTGGACCCATTCCACTCCCTGGATTTTCAGTCTTGTGCCTCGAACTCTCTGTCTCAGAGCCATGGCTTTGGATTTGGCTGCAGAGATCTTTAGTCCTGTCCTACAACACTCCTCTGACACGAGGTCCAGACAACGCTGGGCTTTATTCTGGCTGCGTGGTCCAGTGGAGGTGATAGCGAGATCGTCTGCATACGAGATGATCTGGCACCCCACTGGGAGGTTTATGTTGAGGATGCAGGACATTAAAGTGCTGAATAGGGCTGGACTGAGAACCCCACCCTGTGGCGTTCCATTTTCGAGCGGCATGTGCTGTGATAGGTGACCCTGGAATTTGACATTGGCAGTCCTGTTCCTGAAGTAGTCACCTATCCAAGCCAAGAGCTTTCCTCTGATTCCCTTCTGGATCAGGCTTTCCTGAATGGCAAGCGGACTTGCCAGTTCAAAAGCCTTCTCCAGGTCAAGGAATACCACCACAGCTGGGCCCTTGCTGATTGTGCTTAAGAGCGTGGCTATGCTGTGTGCTGTGCCCATGCCCCTTGTGAACCCGTGGAAAAAGACTGATCTTTATTTTCTGTTTCCGTCTTAGACGAGATACTGCAGAGTTAGCTGAGATTAATAATTACATATGAAAGAGAAATGGAAATTGTCATTCTTATCAGCGGTGGTCATTTACAAAAAAAAGAAAAAAAAAAGTTTAACATTTAGTTTCCCCCTTACACGAGATTTGTTTATTACAATATACTGTAGAGTTATGTGGGAGTAATAACTACATTTAGAAGACAAATGAAAATCGTCAATCTACAACCTCGCTTGACCTTACTTGGCTGCAGGGTTACACGGCGAAACACACGGATCTGAATTCTGTACGATGACTGCTACAGCTTCCCTGTTCCGCGTTTCTTTTGATATGGATGTCACGTCCATTTCTCAAGTTTCAAGAAAGTCTCCCTTTCACCGAACGCCAAGTATATCAAAATATCCAGATGATGTTCCTGTGTGCACACCAGATCCTGGGATCCCTTTGGAGATGGTTGTGCTGGAGGCGGTACGAAGATGAAAAGGTTCGGCGGGCGTCGGTCAGAGGCTCCCTTTGCGCGGAGAAGATTGGTATACGAAGCAGAGGGAGGAATGACTTTATGCAAAACTTTAAATGTCAGATGTTAAATAAATGTTTTTGTAAGAAATTCCATGTTTCCTTTGAGTTTGAGTATCATTAGTTTCTCAAAGGTGGTCGTTTACAAAGAAGACAAACTTTTAACATTGTTTTTTTCCGACTTACACGAGATACAGCATGTGATTTTCTCAATCCTGTATTATACAGATCACAAATATCAGATTTCTGAATTTAAGTAAGTGAATTCTGGCGATGAATGTTCGAAGAATATAAAATCATCATGCATGTAAGGAAAGGGAGAGCAACATACGCAACATTTGAAGGATAGGTTCAGTTCTTCATTTTACAAATATTTCATAAATAGTTGAAAGAGAAGAAAGTTCTTAGGAAGAACTTCCATCAGAAAGAATGATGCTAAAGGACAAGAAGTCACAACTGAAATCATATGTTCGTGTGTGTGTTTAATTATGTATTATGTATGACGGATAATAAACCAAAATGGATGATTTGATCCATTTCGGCTTATTTTTCTGTCTGAAGAGGAAGGAAGAGGAAGTTATCGAAACGTCACGATTTATGTTCATTTCTTACTGTGACTGTTTTCCTTTTCATCTTTTTGTACACGTTACTATGCCTGTGTCATGTATGAATGTATTATGCATGTATTATGTATCCATGCATATATATATATATATATATATATATATATATATATATATATATATATATATATATATATGCATGTGTGGATATATATGTATGTGTTATATATGTATGCATGTGTTATATATGAATGCATATGTGTTATGTATGTATGCATATATGCATGTATGTATGCATATATGCATGTATGTATGCATATATGCATGTATGTATGCATATATGCATGTATGTATGCATATATGCATGTATGTATGATCATATGTGTTATGTATGTATGCATGTATGTGTTATGCATGTATGCATGTATGTGTTATGCATGTATGCATGTATGTGTTATGTATGTATGCATGTATGTGTTATGCATGTATGCATATATGCATGTATGTGTTATGTATGTATGCATATATGCATGTATGTGTTATGTATGTATGTAGTTTATATGTATGTAAAAAAATTGTATCTATATGTGCATCTGTGAATTAGTATGCATGTATGAAGTGTTTATTCATGAAGTATGTTTCTGTTTGTATGAATGTATGCATGTATGAATGAAGTATGTATATATCAAGTACCTATGTATGCATAAAGTATGCATGTATGAAGTGTTTATTCACGAAGTATGTTTATGTTTCTCTGTTTGTATGCATATATTTGTATGTATATATGAAGTACCTATGTATGTATGCATAAAGTATGCATGCATGAAGTGTTTATTCATAACATATGTTTATGTTTCTGTTTCTATGCATATATTTGTATGTATATACGAAGTACCTATGTATGTATTACGAATGCATATGCAGTAAATACTGCAAGTATTGAAAGCATTGTACTGAATATGTATATATGTAATGAGATATATCGATTTAACTAATTGATAAAATTAATATTAAACAGAATAGTTTATTTAATATGATAATAAAAGTCGCTCCTCCCTCTCTACTTCGTATATTAATCTTCTCCGCGCAAAGGGAATCTTTGACCGTCGCCTACCCAACCTTCTCGTCTTCCGCATTGCCCTTTTCATCAGAACAAATTTTAAAGATTATTAGTGGTCGTTTACAAGACAACGGTTTTAACATTTCGCATATTTCAATTGAGTTTTCTTATCAGCAAATGCAAAATAAATGAATCTTCATAATGCAGTTATTACTCCTACTTAACAGTAGATAGAACTAATAATCCTCAAATACCATTTTGTATCATGGAGAAGAAAAGAAAAACATGGAATATCTTACAAACACATTTATTTAAAGATTTGTATAAAGTCAAGTCATTCCTCCCTCTCTGCTTTGTATACCAATCTTCTCCGCGCAAAGGGAGCCTCTGACCGACGCCCGCCGAACCTTTTCCTCTTCCGTACTGTCATCACAGGCATCTCCAACGGGATCCCAGAATGTGGTGTGCACATATCATCTGGATATTTTGGTATACTTGCCGTTTGGTGAAAAGGAGACTCTCTTGAAACTTGAGAAATGGGCGTGACATCCATATCGGAAGAAACGCGAAACAGGAAAGTTGTTGTAGTGGTCATCGTACAGTATTTTGATCCAAAGTAATGTGATGAAATGTGCTGTGGTATGACTTTTACCTGACTGTTTTGCCGCGTACCCCTACAGGCAAGTAAGGTGAAGCGAGGTATGGAAACCATTTACAAAATGAATGAATATATGATCTCGATAATATTTCAACCCAATTCTCTTATCCAGATATATCCCCAAGATTACCAAAAACTGTTTGTGAAGAAAGACAAAAGTACTTCATATTTTCGTTTCAGACAAGATTATTCACTAAAGAGCTTCCATTTGTTCTTAATGTGGTGTCAAAAGATACGCCGAGAAGCTTAAAGGCATTTCCAGTGAGACAAAATGATATATATGATAATTTCAAGAAGACGTAAAGTTAAGATTTGTGTCAGCTTTCAACTTAGGCTCATATCGTTATTATGAACTACCAAATTATTGATAAGGTCTGATATATTTATTTTTAAAAGTCGCAGATAAATCTACAGTAAATATTACTACATTAATCATGCCTCATGTCTCGGTTAGTGTACTTTCCGATGGCCTGTATGTAGCTTTCCTCTTTCCTGTTTCTTTTGATATCCATATCCCGGAATGTGGTGTGCACAAAGGAACATAAACTGGTACTTTTGATACATTTGGCGTTTGTGGGTCAGGAAAGTGTCTTGAAACTTGTGAAATGGCCGTGATATTAAAAAAAACAAAAAAAAAACAAAAAAAAACAGGGAAGATGATGTGATTTGACCTTTCACCTGTGGGCAGAATGCACAGTTGTGAAAGATATATAGTAAGAGTTTATTAAGAAATGTCAAAGAAAACATTAGCGTACTACATCGTCTAGCAACAAGTTAACATAAATAGTTTACAGTAAGAAAACAACGTTTACTTTGTCTTATAAAAATCAAAATTAATAAATGAATAAATTGTGGGTTAAGTAATAAAAAATTCTTCATTGTTCTCCTGTGTTTTGTATGACTATTATGGAGTTAAATTACCAATCCGCTGTCATAACACTGAAATATCAATATAAGAAAATATATTTAAGGTGTTCGGAATATTCATCAGATCGTTTTCCAACATTTTTAAACCCTGGAGCAGACAATAGTCACAAGGATATATATGTTTGGTTTATTTATGAATATACTTATTAAGTATGTATGCATAAAGTATGTATACATGCATTAAATATAAATACATACATTATATATACATACATGCATTGAATATATTTACATGCATTAAATATATATATATATATATATATATATATATATATAATATATGCATTAACTATGTATCCATGAATTAACTATGTATCCATTAATTAACTATGTATCCATGCATTAAGTATGTGTCCATGCATTAAGTATGGATCCATGCATTAAGTATGTCTCCATCCATTAAGTATGAATTCATGCATTAGATATGTATACATGCATTAAATATGTATACATGCATTAAATATATATCCATGCATTAAGTATGTATCCATGCATTAAGTATGTATCCATGCATTAAGTATGTATCCATGCACTAAGTATGTATGCATGTATTAAGTATGTATCAATGCATTGAGTATGTATCCATGAATTAAGTATGTATCCATGCATTAAGTATGTATCCATGCACTAAGTATGTATGCATGCATTAAGTATGTATCAATGCATTGAGTATGTATACATTCCTTAAGTTTGTATATGTCTATTCATTTAGTATGTATGTATGTATATTCATTTAATATGTATGTATATAAATTCCTTTAGTACGTACATATATATATATATATATATATAATATATGCATTAACTATGTATCCATGAATTAACTATGTATCCATTAATTAACTATGTATCCATGCATTAAGTATGTGTCCATGCATTAAGTATGGATCCATGCATTAAGTATGTATCCATCCATTAAGTATGAATTCATGCATTAGATATGTATACATGCATTAAATATGTATACATGCATTAAATATATATCCATGCATTAAGTATGTATCCATGCATTAAGTATGTATCCATGCATTAAGTATGTATCCATGCACTAAGTATGTATGCATGTATTAAGTATGTATCAATGCATTGAGTATGTATCCATGAATTAAGTATGTATCCATGCATTAAGTATGTATCCATGCACTAAGTATGTATGCATGCATTAAGTATGTATCAATGCATTGAGTATGTATACATTCCTTAAGTTTGTATATGTCTATTCATTTAGTATGTATGTATGTATATTCATTTAATATGTATGTATATAAATTCCTTTAGTACGTACATAAAAAAAATTCGTTTAGTATCTTTGTATACATGTATATATGTATTGTGTATACATGCATATATGCATTATGTATGCATGCATATATGTATTAGATATGCATGCATATATATTAATTATGCATATATACATGCATGTATGCATTAAGTATGTATTAATAGGTATGTTCGCAATAAGTATTCATATATGTATGTATATATTAAGTATGTATGCATATATTAAGTATGTATGCATATATTAAGTATGTATTAATAGGTATGTTCGCATTAAGTATGTAGATATGTATGTATATATTAAGTATGTATGCAAATATTAAGTATATATGCAAATATTAAGTATGTATGCAAATATTAAGAATGTATGCATATATTAAGTATGTATGTATAAGTATGTATGTATGGAGTATGTATGTATGGAGTATGTATGTATAAGTATGTATGTATAAGTATGTATGTATGGAGTATGTATGTATGGAGTATGTATGTATGGAGTATGTATGTATGGAGTATGTATGTATGGAGTATGTATGTATAAGTATGCATGTATGGAATATGTATGTATAAGTATGCATGTATGGAGTATGCACGCATGGAGTATGTATGTATAAGCATGTATGTATATATATGTATGTATAAGTATATATATGTATGAATATGTATGTATGAGTATGTATAAGTATATATGTATAGGTACGTATGTATGTATGTATAAGTATGTATGTGTATGTATGTATAAGTATGTATGTATAAGTATGTATGTATAAATATGTATGTATAAGTATGTATGTATAGTATATACGTATAAGTATGTATGCATATGTATGTATGTATAGGTATGTATATAAGTATGTATGTATAGGTATGTATGTATTAGTATGTATGTATAGGAATTATGTATAAGTGGGTATGTATAAGTATGTATAAGTATATAAGTATAAGTATGTAAGTATAAGTATGTAAGTATAAGTATGTAAGTATAAATATGTAAGTATAAGTATGTAAGTATAAGTATGTAAGTATAAGTATGTAAGTATAAGTATGTAAGTATAAGTATGTAAGTATAAGTATGTAAGTATAAGTATGTAAGTATAAGTATGTAAGTATAAGTATGTAAGTATAAGTATGTAAGTATAAGTATGTAAGTATAAGTATGTAAGTATAAGTATGTAAGTATAAGTATGTAAGTATAAGTATGTAAGTATAAGTATGTAAGTATAAGTATGTAAGTATAAGTATGTAAGTATAAGTATGTAAGTATAAGTATGTAAGTATAAGTATGTAAGTATAAGTATGTAAGTATAAGTATGTAAGTATAAGTATGTAAGTATAAGTATGTAAGTATAAGTATGTAAGTATAAGTATGTAAGTATAAGTATGTAAGTATAAGTATGTAAGTATAAGTATGTAAGTATAAGTATGTAAGTATAAGTATGTAAGTATAAGTATGTAAGTATAAGTATGTAAGTATAAGTATGTAAGTATAAGTATGTAAGTATAAGTATGTAAGTATAAGTATGTAAGTATAAGTATGCATGTATAAGTATGTAAGTATAAGTATGTAAGTATAAGTATGTAAGTATATGTATGTAAGTATAAGTATGTAAATATAGGTATGTAAGTATAGGTATATAAGTATAAGTATGTAAGTATAAGTATGTAAGTATAAGTATGCAAGTATAAGTTTGCAAGTATAAGTTTGCAAGGATAAGTATGCAAGGATAAGTATGCAAGGATAAGTATGCAAGGATAAGTATGCAAGGGTAAGTATGCAAGGGTAAGTATGCAAGGATAAGTATGCAAGGATAAGTATGCAAGGATAAGTATGCATGGATAAGTATGCATGGATAAGTATGCAAGGATAAGTATGCATGGATAAGTATGCAAGGATAAGTATGCAAGGATAAGTATGCAAGGATAAGTATGCAAGGATAAGTATGCAAGTATAAGTATGCAAGGATAAGTATGCAAGGATAAGTATGCAAGGATAAGTATGCAAGGATAAGTATGCAAGGATAAGTATGCAAGGATAAGTATGCAAGGATAAGTATGCAAGGATAAGTATGCAAGGATAAGTATGCATGGATAAGTATGCAAGGATAAGTATGCAAGGATAAGTATGCAAGGATAAGTATGCATGGATAAGTATGCAAGGATAAGTATGCAAGGATAAGTATGCAAGGATAAGTATGCAAGGATAAGTATGCAAGGATAAGTATGCAAGTATAAGTATACGAGTATAAGTATGCAAGTATAAGTATGCAAGGATAAGTATGCAAGGATAAGTATGCAAGGATAAGTATGCAAGTATAAGTATACAAGTATAAGTATGCAAGTATAAGTTTGCAATTATAAGTATAAGTATATAAGTATAAGTATGTAAGTATAGGTATATAAGCATAAGTGTGTAAGTATAAGTATGTGTGTATAAGTATGTTTGTATTAAGTATGTATGTATTAAGTATGTATGTATTAAGGATGTATGTATGAAGCATGTATGTATTAAGGATGTATGTATGAAGCATGTATGTATGAAGCATGTATGTATGAAGCATGTATGTATGAAGCATGTATGTATTAAGGATGTATGTATGAAGCATGTATATATGAAGCATGTATGTATGAAGCATGTATGTATTAAGCATGTATGTATTAAGCATGCATGTATTAAGCATGTATGTATTAAGCATGTATGTATTAAGCATATATGTATTAAGCATTTATGTATTAAGCATGTATGTATTAAGTTTGTATTATATATATATGTATTAAGTATGTATGTACCAAGTGAGTTATGTATCAAGTATGTATGTATCAAGTATGTATGTATCAAGTATATATGTATCAATTATGTATGTACCAATTGTGTATGTATCAATTATCTATGTGTCAAGTATATATATATATATATATATATATATATCAAATATGTATGTATTAATTATGTATGTATTAGGTATGTATGCATCAAGTATGTGTGTTTCAAGTATGTATGTATCAAGTATGTACGTTTCAAGCATGTATGTATGTATGAATGTATGTATGTATCAAGTATGTACGTTTCAAGTATGTATGTATCAAGTATGTTCGTATCAAGTATGTATGTGTCAAGTAAGTATGTATGAAGTATGTATGTATCAGGTATGTATGTATGAAGTATGTTTGTATTAGGTATATATGTATTAAGTGTTTTGTATTACGTAGGTATGAATACATGCATACATTAAGTATGTATGTATGTATGTATGTAATAAGTATCTATGCATACACTAAATATGTATATATGAATTAAACATCTATGCATGTATTAGGTATCTATATATTAAGTAAGTACCTATTAAGTATGCATGTATTATGTATGCACATATCAAGTATGTATGTGTGAAGTATGTATGTATATACAAAGTATGTATGTATATACAAAGTATGTATGTATATACAAAGTATGTATGTATATACAAAATATGTATGTATATACAAAGTATGTATGTATATACAAAGTATGTATGTATATACAAAGTATGTATGTATATACAAAGTATGTATGTATATACAAAGTATGTATGTATATACAAAGTATGTATGTATATACAAAGTATGTATGTATATACAAAGTATGTATGTATATGCAAAGTATGTATGTATATACAAAGTATGTATGTATATACAAAGTAAGTAAGTATAAAATAGGTTTGCATTAGTTATGTATACATGCAAGGAGCATACATTTATGTATGCATACATGTATTAGTTATGTATAAATGCATGGAGCATACATTTATGTATGCATACATGTATTAGTTATGTATACATGCATGGAGCATACATTTATGTATGCATACATGTATTAGTTATGTATACATACATAAAAGTATTAGGTATGTATACATGCATAAATGTATCAGGTATTTATACATGCATACATGTATTATGTGTGTATATATGCATATGTGTATTAAATATGTATACATGCATATGTGCATTATATAGGTATGCATGCATATGTGCATTTAATATGTATACTTTCATATAAGCATTAAGTATATATACATGCTTATATGTATTAACTATTTACACATGCATATATTATGTATAAATGCCTACATGTATTAAGTATATACACACATTCATATATGTAGTAAGTATGTATGTATTTGATAGGTATGTTTATATTTAGTATGTTTATATGTATGCATATAATCATGTATGTATGTACCTATCAAGTATTATGTCTATATGCATGTATGTATGAATTAGATATGTATGTACGTATGTATGAAATATTTATGTATCAAGTATGTATGTATAAAACCTACACGTATGTATCTATTAAGAATGTATGTATATATGCATATATGTATATATGCAAGTAGGAATTCAGTATGTATATACGTATTATGTGTGTATAAAAGATTTATGCCTCGAGTATGTGTGCATAAAGCATTGATACATGAAGTATGTAAGGTATTAAGTACGAATGTATGAGGTATCTATATACCAGTATGTATGTGTATGCATTATTGTATTGAATATGTATATATGTATTATGCATGTATACATTAAGTATTGTATAGAGTAAGTATATATGCATTAAGTATTGCATAGAGTAAGTATATATTCATTAAGTATTGTATAGAGTAAGTATATATCAATTAAGTATTTACGCATGTATTGATCAACACAAATCAGAATAAGAAGCAGTTATTATTCACATTTTAATACTGTGCAAGTTCTCTGATAACGTGATCTAAGCGTATCAGGATTACATTAGAAGTTTGTTATGGGTTGTTGGCAAAATTCCAACAATGTCTTCAGAGACATGGTGTCGATTAAAACCATTGATTAGGGTAATACGATAAACATGGCATGGTTTGCATACAAATTTATTTAATATATGTAATTTAAAGATTGTATAAAGTCACTCCTCCCTCTCTGCTTCGTATACTAATCTTCTCCGCGCAAAGGGAGCCTCTGACCGACGCCCACCGAATCTTCTCGTCTTCCGCATTGCCCTTCTGCGACAGGCAACCGCCTCCACCACAGACATCTCCAACTGGAACTCAGAATGTGGTGTGCAGATAGGAACGTGTGGAGCAGGAACGTCTCTTGAAACCTGAGAAACAGGCTTGATATTCATGTTGGAAGAAACGGGAAACAGGGAAGTTGCTGCGGTGGTCATCGTATAGTATTCCGATCTGAAGTAATGGCATGAAAAGTGCATTTGACTTTTAACCTGATTCTTGCCCCGCGTATCTCCGAATCAGATAAGGTTAAGCGATGACAGATTACAAATTATGTGACTTAATTACATCACTCCTGTTTAACCCAATACTTTTACCTATTTCTTCTTGTTTTTTTTAGATAATATATGTGTATGCTAGGGCTTGTGGCACATCACTACTGATCCTAGTATGTCATTATAGATACTCCGAGAAGTAAAAGCCGTTTCCATTTCCAGTGAAAATAATTCAAATATTGATACTTTTGGAAGATATAAAACTTTCATTCAAGTATTTTTATTAGGTTAACATCGTCAGTTCGCGCTTAGTTAAGCTTCTGCTGCTTCTTTGCCTGCGTGTGATCTTTTCTATTTCTTGATATATATATATATATATATATATATATATATATATATATATATATATATATATATATATATATATATATATATATATATATATAGGGGTGGGAGGGGAGATCGAAGCTGGAAATTATTCTCGAAAGATAACATTTCAGTGTGGGCAGTATATAAGCTGTTGGATGATTTGATAAAATGGCAAATATTTTGCAAATGATCTGGCAGCTTGGCTCAGATCATTAACTCCGGTGTGTCGCTTAACCTTACCTGACTTCGGTTTGGGTAGTGAAAGATCCAGATTAAAGGTCAGATTACGTCACATGTCATCACATCACTTCTGGTCGGAATACTGTCCGATGACCACTATGTAACTTCTCTCTTTCCCGTTTCTTATGATATGGATATCACGACTGTTTCTCGGGCTTGTAGAGATGTTCTTGTTTCATAAACGCCAAGTGTATCAAAGGATCCAGATGAAAATCCTTCGTGCACACCTATTGGTGTCATGAATGATGTATTGACATGTATTTGTTCGTTGGAGATGCCTGCATTGCCTCCACCGCAGGCATCTCCAACGGGATCCCAGGATGCGGTGTGTACATATAAATAATTGGCTTTTGTGGAACAGAGAACTCTATTGAAATCTGCGACCTGAGATGTTTATAATATGCAATTAAAAATGAAACGCAACAATTTCCATCTGCACATTCCCTTACTTCTGAAAAATCTCAACGGAAAAATAAATACAAGGTAAGATACGAGGAAAGTAATCGTTTCCTGATTTTATAATCAGCTTATCAGGGAGCACAGCAAAGCGAAACTGGAATTTATTCTTGCAAGATGACATTTGATGGGCAGTATATAAGCAATTCAGCAATTAATAAGGCGACATTCGTTTGCACGTGAATATGTAGCGTGGCCGAGTGGTCTAGGGTGCTGGTTTTAGGCACCAGTCTCTTCAGGGCTTGGATTCGAATCTCACCGCTGCAAGGGCTTGTGGCACCTTTGATCCTAGACTGTTCTTTATAGATACTCCAAGAAATAGAATGTTTTTTATAGATACTCCAAGAAATAGAATGTTTTTTATAGCTACTCCAAGAAATAGAATGTTTTTTATAGCTACTCCAAGAAATAGAATGTTTTTTTATAGCTACTCTAAGATTCGAAAATCATGTCTGGTGAGAATACATTAAGTATAAACCTACGATATAAAGCTAATATTCATGCAAGTATTTATGTTAGGTTGATATCGTCAGTTAGTGATGGTTTTACCTATAAAAGAATTGTTCAGGTTTCACACATACACATATATCCTGATACATATTGTTGTAAGTTTTCGTATTATTTCTGGCATATCTCTATTCATTACATAGTCTTCATATGGCATATGTTTCAAAGTTGAGATTCATACTCATTCGGTGAGACAGTGAGGTTAAAGATCGAATCACATTGCATTCCCTTTACATAACTTCAGATGGGAACACCATACGATTACCACTTCAGCAATATCCCTCTTTCGCGTTTCTTTCTATATGAATATTACGCCAATTGTATAAAGAGATCCAGATAATTGTACACACCACATCTTGGGATACCTTTGAAAATGTTTGTGATGGAGGCGGTTGCCTGCCGCAGAAGGGCAATACGGAAGACGAGAAGGTTCGGTAGACGTCGGTCAGAGGCTCCCTTTGTGCGGAGAAGATTGGTACATAATATATGTATAAATAATACATAATATATGCGTAAATAATACATAATATATGCATAAATAATACATACTTAATATATGCATAAATAATACATACATAATATATGCATAAATAATACATAAATAATATATGCATAAATAATACATACATAATATATGCATAAATAATACATACATAATATATGCATAAATAATACATACATAATATATGCATAAATAATACATACATAATATATGCATAAATAATACATACATAATATATGCATAAATAATGCATACATAATATATGCATAAATAATACATACATAATATATGCATAAATAATACATACATAATATATGCATAAATAATACATACATAATATATGCATAAATAATACATACATAATATATGCATAAATAATACATACATAATATATGCATAAATAATGCATACATAAAATATGCATAAATAATACATACATAATATATGCATAAATAATACATACATAATATATGCATAAATAATACATACATAATATATGCATAAATAATACATGCATAAATAATACATGCATAAATAATACATGCATAAATAATACATACATAATATATGCATAAATAATACATGCATAAATAATACATGCATAAATAATACATACATAATATATGCATAAATAATACATACATAATATATGCATAAATAATACATACACATATGCATATAATATCTGCATACATAATATATGCATAAATAATACATACATGTATGCATATAACATAAGCGTACATAATATATGCATAAATAATACATACATACATGTATGCATATAATATATGCATACATAATATATGCATATAATATATGCATACATAATATATGCATAAATAATACATAATATATGCATAAATAATACATACATGTATGCATATAATATATGCATACATAATATATTCATAAATAATACATACATGTATGCATATAATATATGGATACATAATATATGCATAAATAATACATACATGTGTGCATATAATATATGCATGCATAATATATGCATAAATAATACATACATGCATACATAATACATGCATATATAATACATACATGCATACATAATACATGCATATATAATACATACATACTGAATTCTGAACAACCCTTTTACAACTGAAGCAAGCATCAGCCGACGTTATTAACGAGTTTTCTATCTTCCGGAAGTATAGATGATATTTAATGCATTTTCACTGGAGATTCCTTTTCGCTTCTCGGAGTATCTATAATGATACAGAAGTGAAGTGTCCTGGCAGCGGTGGGATTCGAACCCACGCCTCCGAAGAGAATGGTGCTTAAAACCAGCGCCTTAGACCGCTCGGCCACGCTACCTCTTGATAGGTGTGCATTTACCATCGAGTTTCCCTTCTACGAGGTAGCAACGGCATTTCCAGCGTGATGCCAAGATGTGATTGTACAAAAGAATATTCATTGTTTCCTTTGATGCATTCGGCAAAAATACACACGCAAATGCAGTTATAACTCCCACCCAACTCTACAGAAAACAGAAAATATTAAACGTTTGTCTTCTTGTAAACGATCATCATTGATAAAACAAATAATCCTCAAACGCCATTTTAAATCATGGAGAAATAAAAAGAAAACATGGAAAATTTTACATTTATTTAACATCTGACATTTAAAATATTGCATAAAGTTACTCCTCCCTTTCTGCTTCGTATACTAATCTTCTCCGCGCAAATGGAGCCTCTGACCGACGCCCACCGAACTTTTTCATCTTCCGTGCCGCCTCCAGCATGTGGTGTGCACACAGGAACATCATCTGGATATTTTGATATACTTGGCTTTACGAACAAAAAAAGAAATAACTACACACACGCGCGTGCAAATGACATCAGTTGTGACTAATGTCCTTCACAATGCCTGATTCTCTCTAGGAGTCAATACTGTTTATTTTGACTAAGATCCTCTTTCATCTACTGCGTTATGACATATATGTCAAATGAACAGCTGAACCTACTCTAAAAATGTTGGGTATGTTGCTTCAATTTCATAAATATGATATTCGTGAACTAGGTATAGAAAATTACATACCATAATTCCCACCAGTATCTGCCGCTCATTTCCCTGTGTGTGATCTTTTCCATTTCTTTGTATTTTTTTTAATTTTTTTGAGGGGGGGGGGGGGCGAAACTGGAAATTATTTTTGCCAGATAACACTTAATGGGAGGGATATAACATGTGTTAAATGTTATAATATCTGTAGGTTGCGTGGCCGAGCGGTCTAAGGCGCTGGTTTAAGGCACCAGTCTCTTCGGAGGCGTGGGTTCGAATCCCACCGCTGCCAGGGATTTTAACCCTTTATCCTTGCCTTGATCTGAGATCAAACATACGCCAAGAAGCTAAAAGCTATATGATCATTTCAAGATGTGAAGATATGTTTTAGCATTCAAATGAGGCTCATATCGTCATTATGAACTACCAACTGATTGATAAGGTCTAATACTCTTATGTAGAAAAAATCGCTAATAAATCTATAGTAAATAGTACTACATTAATCATGTCTAAGAATTAATCCAAAGAGATCAGTCATCTGTAATTAACGATAATCTGTTAGATTTATCCTGACTATAGAAGGACGAAATAATAAGATTATATAATTTGCTACATAATCAATTCAGTCATTTGTAAACGACTTGTCGCTTAACCTTATCTGATTCGGGTTGCGCGGTAAAACAGCCAGATTGAAGGTCAGATTACGTCACATTTCATCACATCACTCTCGGTTAGAATACTATCCGATGGCCAGTATGTAACTTCCCTCTTTCCCGTTTCTTTTGATATCCATAACCTGGAATGTGGTGTTCGCAATAGAATATCATCTGGTACTTTTGATACATTTGGCGTTTGTGGGTCAGGAAAGTATCTTGAAACGAGAAATGGAAGTGATATCCGAAAGGAACAGGAAAGAGAAAACGTTTTTTTCCCGATGAAATGTGATGACATATGTTGTGATTTGACCCTTGACCTGTGTGTTTTAAGACATATCCCTAAGTCAAATAAGGTCAAGCGACGATGGTGCTCTATACTAAATGTGTAAATTAATAACATAATTCCTGGTTAATCTAATTCCTTCTAAGGTACACGACAAGCGTTTAACATTTCACAGTTTTCATGTAAGTATCCTCATCCGCAAATGCAAAATGTATCAATAGATCTGGAAGATTTTATTTGCACACCACATCCTGGGACCCCGTTAGAGATGCCTTGGGTCGGAGGCGGTTGCAGAATGACGATTTTTATTTATCTTCTAAATGTAGTTATTACTCCCACTTAACTCTACATTAGATAAACGAATGTAAAAGGGAAACAGAAAATGTTAAAATGACCATTGATAGAACGAATAATCCACAAACATCATTTTATATCATGGAGAAGTAAGAAGAAAGCATATCGTACAAATACATTTATTTAACGTCTGCCATTTAAAGTTTTTCATAAAGTCATTCCTCCCTCTCTCTTTCATATAACAATCTTCTCCGCGCAAAGGGCGCCTCTGACCGACGCACACCGAACTTTCTCGTCTTCTGTACCGCCACCACAGGCATCTCCAACGGGATCCCAGGAAGTGGTGTGCACATATCATCTGGATATTTTGATATACTTGGCGTTAGGTTAAAATCAGACTCTCTTGAAACTTGAGAAATGGGCGTGACATCCATATCGAAAGAAACGCGGAACAGGGAAGTCGTTGTACTGGTCATCGTACAGTATTCTGATCCAAAGTAATGTGATAACTTGTGCTGTGGTATAACCTTTTACCTGACTGTTTCGCCGCGTACCCCTGCAGCCAAGTAAGGTCAAGCGATGTATGGAAACCATTTACGAAAGGAATTGCTATAAAATCTCAGTAATATTTCAACACCATTCCCTTATCGACTCATATCCCCAAGAAAGACAAAGATACTTTATATTTTCGTTTCAGACAAGATTATATTATTATCCAGTAAAGTGCTAGGCACAAGGAATAAATACCTTTATCAGGGAAACCACCATTCCATTTGTTCTTAATTCCGTTTTTGTAGCCTCCGGGCTAGTACAGTGGTAACGTGTCGGCCTCTCATCCGAGGGGTCGGCGGTTCGCGCCCCGCCCAGGCGCGAGAAGTTGCAATTGTCGCCTGGAGGTTACTGCTGTGACTGGGCACCACGGCGGGTAAGGACTAAGACGAGTCAGCACCAGCTGACACACGTTAGCGAGTCGGCATTAGTCGATACAGGCTCCCCTCATTGGCATAGCCCGGGCGAAGCTCAGCTTCGCATATCGGACTTATCCTTATCAGTTTTTGTTCAGTTAATCTTTAAAGTTATAGTTACTAGCTGCATGGAAAGGGTAGAATTTATAATGTTACTTCAAAAAGTAACCTTTGGGCATTTGCAAAATGCTGATAATCTTATTTATTAAAAATATCATGATTACTAAAGTCAAGCATCAGTGTCTCTTCCGCACAATGATACTTATGTAACAGATCTGCTGTACACACCGTTCGAATTCCATCGCTGCCAGGGATTTTAGCACTTCATTGCTGCCTTGATGTTTTATCAAAGATCCGCCGAGAAGCTTAAAAGCATTTCCAGTGACAAAATATGATATATATGATCATTTCAAGAAGACGTGAAGTTAAGATTTGAGTAAGCATTCAAATTAGGCTTATGTCGTTATTATGAATTACCAAATCATCGATAAGGTCTAATAAACTTAAATAGTACTACATTTATCATGTCTCAGAATTAATCCAAATAAATAAGTCAAAAGTAATTAACGATAATCTGTTGGATTTGTCCTCACCATAGAAGGACGAAATTATAGGATTAAATAATTTGCAATATAATTCAGTCATCTGTAAGTAATTTGTCGCTTAACCTTACCTGACTTCGGGCTGCTCGGCGATACAGCCAGTTTAAAGGCCAGATCACGTCACATTTCATCACATCACTCTCGGTTAGAGTACTATCCGATGGCCAGTATGTAACTTTCCTCTTTCCCGTTTCTTTTGATTATCCCGGAATGTGGTGTGCACAAAGGAACATAAGCTGATACTTTTGATGCATTTGACATTTGAGAGTCAGGGAAGTCTCTTGAAACTTGTGAAAAAAAAAAAACTTATGATGCGAAGGAATATAATGACATAAGTTGTAATTTGACCTTTGACCTGTGGGCGGAATGCACCGTAGTGAAAGGGATTTACTCTTGGTGTGTGTGTATGGAAATCGAGGAAAAGTATTAAGAGATATAGTAAGAATATATTAAGAAATAATAAAAAAAAAAAAAATGCATCAGCGTACTACATCAGTTAAAAATCGTTTACAGTAAGAAAACAACCTTTACTTTGTCTAGTAAAATTCAAAAAATAATAAAAAAATAAATTGTTGGTGAAGTAATAAAAGTTCCTCTTTGAGTATCGATATATTTAAGATGTTCGGAATATTCATCTAATCGTTTTCCAACATTTCCAAGTATATATATAATTATGTATGTATAAGAATGTATGTGTAATTATATATGTATGAAATATGTGTGCATGGAGAATGTATGCATGTATGTATGTATGCATGAAGAATGTGTGCATGTATGTATGGATGCATGAAGAATGTATGCATATAAGAAGAATGTATGCATGTATGTATGTATGTGTGTATAAATATGTATAAATATACATGTATAAGTATGTATCTATAAGTATGTATGTATAAATATGTATGTGTAAGTATGTATGTATAATATGTATTTGTGTGTATAAGTATGTATTTAAAAGTATGTATTAAGTATCTGTGTATAAGTGGCTGTGTATAAGTATCTGTGTATAAGTGGCTGTGTATAAGTATCTGTGTATAAGTGGCTGTTTATAAGTATCTGTGTATAAGTGGCTGTGTATAAGTATCTGTGTATAAGTGGCTGTCTATAAGTATCTGTGTATAAGTGGCTGTCTATAAGTATGTGTGTATAAGTATCCGTGTATAAGTGGATGTGTATAAGTATCTGTGTATAAGTGGCTGTGTATAAGTATCTGTGTATAAGTGGCTGTGTATAAGTATCTGTGTATAAGCATCTGTGTATAAGTATCTGTGTATAAGTATCTGTGTATAAGTGGCTGTGTATAAGTATCTGTGTATAAGCATCTTGTGTATAAGTATCTGTGTATACGTATCTGTGTATAAGTATCTGTGTATAAGTATCTGTGTATAAGTATCTGTGTATAAGTATCTGTGTATAAGTATCTGTGTATAAGTATCTGTGTATAAGTATCTGTGTATAAGTGCCTGTGTATAAGTATCTGTGTATAAGTGGCTGTGTATAAGTATCTGTGTATAAGTGGCTGTGTATAAGTATCTGTGTATAAGTATCTGTGTATAAGTATCTGTGTATAAGTATCTGTGTATAAGTATATGTGTATAAGTATATGTGTATAAGTATCTGTGTATAAGTATCTGTGTATAAGTATCTGTGTATAAGTATCTGTGTATAAGTATCTGTGTATAAGTTGGGTATAAGTATCTGTGTATAAGCATCTGTGTATAAGTATCTGTGTATAAGTATCTGTGTATAAGTATCTGTGTATAAGTATCTGTGTATAAGTATCTGTGTATAAGTATCTGTGTATAAGTATCTGTGTATAAGTATCTGTGTATAAGTATCTGTGTATAAGTATCTGTGTATAAGTATCTGTGTATAAGTATCTGTGTATAAGTATCTGTGTATAAGTATCTGTGTATAAGTATCTGTGTATAAGTATCTGTGTATAAGTATCTGTGTATAAGTATCTGTGTATAAGTGATGTGTATAAGTATCTGTGTATAAGTATCTGTGTATAAGTATCTGTGTATAAGTATCTGTGTATAAGTATCTGTGTATAAGTATCTGTGTATAAGTATCTGTGTATAAGTATCTGTGTATAAGTATCTGTGTATAAGTATCTGTGTATAAGTATCTGTGTATAAGTATCTGTGTATAAGTATCTGTGTATAAGTATCTGTGTATAAGTATCTGTGTATAAGTATCTGTGTATAAGTATCTGTGTATAAGTATCTGTGTATAAGTATCTGTGTATAAGTATCTGTGTATAAGTATCTGTGTATAAGTATCTGTGTATAAGTATCTGTGTATAAGTATCTGTGTATAAGTATCTGTGTATAAGTATCTGTGTATAAGTATCTGTGTATAAGTATCTGTGTATAAGTATCTGTGTATAAGTATCTGTGTATAAGTATCTGTGTATAAGTATCTGTGTATAAGTATCTGTGTATAAGTATCTGTGTATAAGTATCTGTGTATAAGTATCTGTGTATAAGTATCTGTGTATAAGTATCTGTGTATAAGTATCTGTGTATAAGTATCTGTGTATAAGTATCTGTGTATAAGTATCTGTGTATAAGTATCCGTGTATAAGTGGATGTGTATAAGTATCTGTGTATAAGTATCCGTGTATAAGTGGATGTGTATAAGTATCTGTGTATAAGTATCTGTGTATAAGTATCTGTGTATAAGTATCTGTGTATAAGTATCTGTGTATAAGTATCTGTGTATAAGTATCTGTGTATAAGTATCTGTGTATAAGTATCTGTGTATAAGTATCTGTGTATAAGTATCTGTGTATAAGTATCTGTGTATAAGTATCTGTGTATAAGTATCTGTGTATAAGTATCTGTGTATAAGTATCTGTGTATAAGTATCTGTGTATAAGTATCTGTGTATAAGTATCTGTGTATAAGTATCTGTGTATAAGTATCTGTGTATAAGTATCTGTGTATAAGTGGCTGTGTATAAGTATCTGTGTATAAGTATCTGTGTATAAGTATCTGTGTATAAGTATCTGTGTATAAGTATCTGTGTATAAGTATCTGTGTATAAGTATCTGTGTATAAGTATCTGTGTATAAGTATCTGTGTATAAGTATCTGTGTATAAGTATCTGTGTATAAGTATCTGTGTATAAGTATCTGTGTATAAGTATCTGTGTATAAGTATCTGTGTATAAGTATCTGTGTATAAGTATCTGTGTATAAGTATCTGTGTATAAGTATCTGTGTATAAGTATCTGTGTATAAGTATCTGTGTATAAGTATCTGTGTATAAGTATCTGTGTATAAGTATCTGTGTATAAGTATCTGTGTATAAGTATCTGTGTATAAGTATCTGTGTATAAGTATCTGTGTATAAGTATCTGTGTGTAAGTATCTGTGTATAAGTATCCGTGTATAAGTGGATGTGTATAAGTATCTGTGTATAAGTATCTGTGTATAAGTATCCGTGTATAAGTGGATGTGTATAAGTATCTGTGTATAAGCATCTGTGTATAAGTATCTGTGTATAAGTATCTGTGTATAAGTATCTGTGTATAAGTATCTGTGTACAAGTATCTGTGTATAAGCATCTGTGTATAAGTATCTGTGTATAACCCTCTAGAGCCCAGAGTGCCTTGTTGGCAGAAAAATAATATAAACCAATTTTTTTTTACTGTATTGGACTCTGATAGAACCAATATGGTGGCAAAGTCTGTTTGTTACATCGGTGTAACACTGGGTTATAAGGGTAATTTTTTTTTTTTTTTTGTATGTATTAAGCATGTATGTACTAAGTATGTATGTATTAAACATGTATGTATTAAGTATGTATGTATTAAGCATGTGTGTATTAAGTATGTATGTATTAAATACCTATGCATGTATTGGGTATGTACATATTAAGTATACACGTATTAAGTATGCACATGTTATGTATGTCTATATGTGTGAAGTATGTATACATGCATGAAGTCTGTATTCATGTATGTATTCATGTATAAATGTATTAGGTACATATATGCATGTAAACATATTGAATACATATATGCATGTATACATACCTAATACATGTATGTATCAATACATACCTAATACATATGCATATGTATTAGGTATGTATTGATACATACATGTATTAGGTATGTATACATGCATATATGTATTAAATATGTTTACATGCATATATGTACTAAATATGCATACATGCATATACATACTAAATATGTATACATGCATATATGGTATAAATATGTATACATGTATACATGTACTAAATATGCATACATGCATATTTGGTATAAGTATGCATGCATGCATATATGTACTAAATATGCATACATGCATATATGTACTAAATATGCATACATGCATATATGTACTAAATATGCATACATGCATATATGTACTAAATATGCATACATGCATATACGTACTAAATATGCATACATGCATATATGTACTAAATATGCATACATGTATATATGTACTAAATATGTATACATCCATATATGTATTAAATATGTATACATGCATATATGTACTAAATATGCATACATGCATATATGTATGAAGTATTTACACATGCATATATGAATTAAATATGTATACATGCATATATGCACTATGTATATATGCCTATATGTATTAATTACACACATTCATATATATATATATTTTTAAGTATGAATACATGAATATATGTATTAAGTATGTATACATGCATATATGAAATAAATATGTATACTGAATATATATATTAAGTGTTTACACATGCATGTATATACTATGTATACATGCATTTATATATTATGTATACATGCATTTATATATTATGTATACATGCATATATGTACTATGTATACATGCCTATATGCATTAAGTACACACATTCATATATGCATTGAGTATGAAACATGCATATAAGTATTAAGTATGTATATGACAGGCATGTTCATATTTAGTATGTTTATATATATATATGTATCTATTGATAATGTATGCATATATACATGTATGTATCTATCAAGTATGTATATCTGTATGCATGTATGTATGAATATATGCAAGTGTGAATTAAGTATGTATGAATATAGGCAAGTATGAATTAAGTATGTATTTATTATGAGCGTATGAAGTATATATATATATATATATATATATATATATATATATATATATATATATATATATATATATATGAAGTATGCATGTCTGAAGTATGCATGTCTGAAGTATGCATGTCTGAAGTATGCATGTATGAAGTATGCATGTATGAAGTATGCATGTATGAAGTATGCATGTATGAAGTATGCATGTATGAAGTATGCATGTATGAAGTAGCATGTATGAAGTATGCATGTATGAAGTATGCATGTATGAAGTAGCATGTATGAAGTATGCATGTATGAAGTATGCATGTATGAAGTATGCATGTATGAAGTATGCATGTATGAAGTATGCATGTATGAAGTATGCATGTATGAAGTATGCATGTATGAAGTATGCATGTATGAAGTATGCATGTATGAAGTATGCATGTATGAAGTATGCATGTATGAAGTATGCATGTATGAAGTATGCATGCATGAAGTATGCATGTATGAAGTATGCATGTATGAAGTATGCATGTATGAAGTATGCATGTATGAAGTATGCATGTATGAAGTAAGCATGTATGAAGTATGCGTGTATGACGTATGCATGTATGAAGTATGCATGTATGATGTATGCATGTATGAAGTGCGCATGTATGAAGTGTGCATGTATGAGGTATGCGTATATGAAGTATGCATGTATGAAGTATGCATGTATGAAGTATGCATGTATGAAGTATGCATGTATGAAGTATGCATGTATGAAGTGCGCATGTATGAAGTATGTATGTATGAAGTGTGCATATATGAAGTGCGCATGTATGAAGTATGTATGTATGAAGTGTGCATATATGAAGTATGCATGTATGACATCTACATGTATGAAGTAATGTATGAAGTGTGCATATATGAAGTATGCATGTATGAAGCATGTACATCTACATGTATGAAGTACGAATGTATGAAATATCTATGTATGTATAAGTATGTATGTGTGTAGGCATTATTGTACTGGATACGTATATAGGTATTATGTATTAAGTATTGTATACAGTAAGTATATATGCATTAAGCCGTTACTACTCACATTTTAATACTGTGCAAGATACATTGCGTGTACTTCTTCTGATAACGTGACCCAAGCGTATCGGGATTATATTAGATTAGAAGTTTGTTATGAGTTGTTGGCAAAATTCCAACAATAGATAGAAAGGGGTGAACTTCAGAGATATGGTGTCAATTATGTATAAATACCTACATGTATTAAGTATATACACACATTCATATATGTATTAAGTATGTATGTGATAGGTATGTTTATATTTAGTATGTTTATATATATGTATATATGCATGCATGTATGTATGTATCTATCAAGTATTATGTCTATATGCATGTATGTATGGATTAAATATGTATGTACGTATTATGTGTGTATGAAATATTCGTGTATAACGTATGTATGTAGAAATGCCTACATGTATTAAGTATATACACACATCCATATATGTAATAAGTATGTATGTATGTGAGATATGTTTATATTTAGTATTTTATAAGTATGTATGTATATGTATGTATGTATGTATGTATGTATGCAAGTATGTATGTACGTATCATGTGTGTATGGAATATTTATGTATCAAGTATGTATGCATAAAGTATGAATGTATGAGGTACGAATATATGAGGTATCAATGTATGAGGTATCTATGTACCAGTATGTATGTGTATTTATTATTGTATAGAATATGTAGATATGTAGATATGCATGTATGTATTGATCAACACAAATGAGAATAGGAAAGCAGTTACTACTCACATTTTAATACTGTGCAAGTTGCATCCTCTGATAACGTGACCAAAGCGTATCAGGATTACATTAGATTAGCTTGTTATGGCTTGTTGGCATAATTCCAACAATTGGTAGAGGGGTGAGACAGGGTGTCGATTAAAACCATTGATAAGGCTAATAAGATAAACATGGCATGGTTTGTATACAAATTTATTTAATATATGTCTTTTAAAGATTGTATAAAGTCACTCCTCCCTCTCTGCTCCGTATACTAATCTTCTTCGTGCAAAGGGAGCCTCTGACCGACGCCCACCGAATCTTCTCGTCTTCCGGATTGACCTTCTGCGATAGGCAACTGCCTCTACCACAGGCATCTCCAACGGGAACTCAGGATATGGTGTGCACAAAGGAACATCGTCAGAATCTTTTGATACTATTGGCGTTTGTGGAGCAGGAAAGTCTCTTGTAACCTGAGAAACAGGCTTGATATCCATATCAGAAGAAACGGGAAAGAGGGATGTTGCTGCGGTGGTCATCGTACAGTATTCCGATCTGAGTAATGTAATGAAATATGGATTTGACTTTTAACCTGATTATTTCCCCGCGTATCCCTAAATTAGGTAAGGTAAGTGATGACTGAACTGTTTACAAATTATGTGACTTAATTACATCACTTCTCTTTAACCCAATTCCTTTACCTATTTTTTTTTTCAGGTCGGAAGAAGAAGACTGATCTTTATTTCCTGTTTCCGTCTTAGACGAGATTCGTTTATTACTATCTATTTCAAAAATTAGCTGAGATTAATAATTACATTTGAAAGAGAAATGGAAATCGTCAGTCCCCGTGTTCTTACGTGACTTTACTTCATCTTCTCCCCAAAAGAAGCAGATATTTGTGTATGCCAGGTACTTTCGGAAGATATAAAACTATTTTTATTAGGTTGATATCGTCAGTTCGCGCTTAGTTAAGCTTCTGCTGCTTCTTTGCCTGTGTGTGATCTTTTCAATTTATATATATACATATATATATATAGATAGATAGATAAATAAATAGATAGATAGATAGATATTGGAATTATTCTCGAAAGATAACATTTCAGTATAGGCAGTATATAAGCTGTTGGATAATTTGATAAAATGGCAAATATTTTGCAAATTATTTGGTAGCGTGGCTCAGATCATTATCTCCGATGTGTCGCTTAACCTTACCTGATTTTGGGTTGGGTATTGAAACAACCTGGTTAAAGGTCAGATCACGTCACATCTTTTTATATGGAAATCACGACTGTTTCTCGGGTTTCTAGAGATGTTCCTGTTTCATAAACGCCAAGTGTATCAAAGGATGACTTTACTTTGTGCACACCTATTGGTGTTATTCATGATGTGTTTACACGTATTTGCTCGTCGGAGATATCTGCATTGCCTCCACTGAAGGTATCTCCAATGGGATCCGAGGATGCGGTGTGGAACGGAAAACTCTATTGAAATCTGGGAAGTTTATAATATGCAATTAAAAATGAAACGCAACAATATTCATCTGCACATTCCCCTGCTTCTGAATATCCTCAACGAGAAAAGAAATACAAGGAAAGATATGAGGAAAGCAATCGTTTTCTTGATTTTATAATCAGCATATCAGGGAGCATAGCAAAGCGAAGCTGGGATATATTCTCGCAAGATGACATTTAATATAAGCAGTTCAGCATTTGATAAGGTGGCATTATTTAGCACATGAATAGGTAGCGTGGCCGAGTGGTCTAAGGCGCTGGTTTTAGGCACCAGTCTCTTCGGGGCGTGGGTTCGAATCCCACCGCTGCCAGGGATTGTCATTCAACCTATTGGCCTAGAATGTTCATTATAATCTCCAAGTAAACATAAGTAATTTCTTAGTGGATGTAAAATACTAGGTTATAGTAAACTAATTCAATTCAATTATTTATGTATATGATATCGTCTTAGGTGTTTGACCTATGAACAGGATTGTCACGTTGCTGACACATACATACTTTCAACTATATATTGTGTAAGTTTTTGTGTTTATCCGGTATTTCTCGGCGAATATCTGCATTCCTCATACTTGATATGCAATGGCTCTAGAGTTGATATCATGTATTATATTCATTGAAACTGGAGTTTAAAATGATAAAATTGACATTCCCATTTCACTTTAATTTGGTTGGAATACCTCAACGGAAATGAAATTTCCTATTGGGTTTTTCTTAAATTTTATATCTAGCTTCCAGGGTTCAAGAGATTGCTGTACGAAACGCTATTGTCAAAAGATCCTTTAAATAAGCATTATCATATTATAAGTATTATTATATAATATAAATAATACGATGATATTGCTAAGAGCTATTTAGGACCATGTATTATGACTAGGGTTGTAAGTACGTGCAGGATGTGATGCATTAATATGTTTGATGTATGAATTTATTGTGTTCTTAGACATGTAATTAATTAGTGAGATGCTAAAATATTATACCTACGTATAACTTATATCATCAACTTTTAGTTACGTTAGATATACGCAGTCAAGAGACGGTTGCCAACAATGATTAGTTTGTCACGGGCAAAACTTATTACCATCATTATAATCGTGTAATATATAACCATGTTAATTAACTGAATTGATCAATCATCAAAATCGAGTAGAAAAACGTTACTACAATTTATCATAATGTTACATTTACATGTTTGTTGAGTTGAAAGATCGAGTAAGACATTTTTAGATAACTTTGACCAAGTATAAGATAAAGTTGGTTTGTCTTTTACGAAATTCATAAAAGAATAGGTTAATTATGTATACCAGGTTCAAGATATGCTGTTCGATAAAACCTATTATAAACTCAAAAGATCAATGAATATTTGATATATATATACATCATATTTATTATATAGTAATTAGATAAAATATTGGATGCATAGATGATTACATATGCGTGTATTAAGTATTGTATTGAATATGTGCATGTGCATTAAGTATGTATGTATGTATGAATTACTATGTGTGCTTGTATAACTGTGTATATTAAGTATGTATGTTGTAAATATTATTAAGCTTGTATGTATGAAAACGTTTGCTTAATCGTATAATCACACGCAAGCACAGGAAGCGCAACAATGATTAGTTTGCGGATCACAGTAAGAGCTTATTACACATTCTCTACTACACCGCTGATGAATAACACGCCATGTAATTAACTGAAGTTGATCAACACAAAACCGGAATCGAAAAACTGTTACTCCACATATTTTAATAATGTACAGGTTACATGGTTTGATTGATGCTGAAATGATGCTGAGAAGAATTTAAGTGATAACATGACCCAAGTGTATGAGATTAAAAGTTGGTTATGGTTTGTTGACGAAATTGCAAAAACTGGAATAGGGATTGAATAATGAATATATAGAAAGCTACAAGAAATATGGTGTCGATTAAAACCGTTAATAAAACTCATGAATAGATGAATATTGTAAGTTTTGAGTTATTTCCGGTATATCCCCATCCATTATTAATTGTATATTATAAACTTCTAATATCGCAGATTTCAATAGAGTTTTCTGTTACACAAAAGCCAATTGTTTTTAAATGCACACCATATCCTGGGATCCCGTTGGAGATGTCTGCGATGGAGGCAGTGCGGAAGACAAGCAGAGAGGAAGGAGTAAATTTATAAAACTTTATGATTTTTAAATAGATATGCATTTAAGCAAATCGATATTTACTTTTCTCAAGCATGAAGTTATTGTTTATTTGTTATTATTCCCGATTAATTAAGTTTACATTTGAAAGAGTGGCGAGAAGATTGTCCAGTTGTCATCGGCATGCAAAAGCTTCTTCTTGTAAGCGACCTCTGATAACCTTTAAGATTTGTTTCGACTTTAGTAAGAACGGGTAAAGGAATTGGGTTAAACAATGTAATTCATTCGCATACTTTGTAAACCACTCCGTCATCGCTTAACCTTACTTGACATGGGTATACCCGAGAAAATAAAGGTCAGTCTTCCTCTTTTTCTGACCTTAGGAGGAAGTGGGTCAAACAGCAATGACGTAATTCATTCACATATTTTGTAAACAACTCCGTCCTCGCTTAACCTTACCTGATTCGGGGATACGCGGGGCAAAAATCAGGTTAAAATTCAATCCACATTTCATCACATTACTTAAGATCGGAGTACTGTACGATGACCACCGCAGAAACTTCCTTGTTTCCCATATCTTTAGATATGGATACCACGCTCATTTCTCAGGTTTTAAGAGACTTTCCTGCTTTACAAACGCCAATTGTATCAAAAGTTCCTGACGATGTTCCTATGTGTACACCAAATCCTTGGATTCCGTTGGAGATGCCTGTGGTGGAGGAAGTTGCATGCCGCAGAAGGGCAATGCGAAAGACGAGAAGGTTCGGTAGGCGTCAGTCAGAGGTTCCCTTTGCGCGGAGAAGATTAATATACGAAGCAGAGAGGGAGGAGTGACTTTATACAATCTTTAAACGACGGATATTAAATAAATGTGTATATAAACCATTCCATGTTTAATATATTAGTTTTATCAATGATTTTAAATGACACATCTTAATGCATATACACATATTCAGTAAAATACGTTCAATACTCAGTGCAGTACTTAATGTGTTTTTATTCAATACAGCATTTAATACATACGAACATGGTTAGTACATACGAACATGGTTAATACATACATAGGTACTTCATGAATAAACATTTTATACAAGCATACTCTATGCATGCATACTTCATACATACATGGATGCATACATAATTCACAGTTGCATATATACATACATAGAATCTTAATACATACATAGAAAGTTATATACATATATATTACATTCAAACATAATACATTCATACATAATGCATTCATACATAATGCATTCATACATAATGCATTCATACATAATGCATTCATACATAATGCATTCATACATAATGCATTCATACATAATGCATTCATACATAATGCATTCATACATAATGCATTCATATATAATGCATTCATACATAATGCATTCATACAAAATGCATTCATACAAAATGCATTCATACAAAATGCATTCATACAAAATGCATTCATACAAAATGCATTTATACAAAATGCTTTCATACAAAATGCATTCATACATAATGCATTCATACATAATACATTCATACATAATGCATTCATACATGATGCATTCATACATAATGCATTCATACATAATGCATTCATACATAATGCATTCATACATTGATAGAGTGTGCAAAGCCCTAACGCATTCATATATGAGCACACTCTAAAAGCCGATTATGAATTTTTTGCTTTTCATTTTATTATTGGCACATCGTATATGATATATCCAGTGGTGCCTGTCATCATGTTTTCAGGGCCTTACGTCATCAATGCAGACGTTAACAACGTGCATGTTTGAATTCTGAACAACCCTTATTTAACTGAAACAAGCACCAACCAACGATATCAAATTAATAAAAAAAATTATAGGAATACGAGTTTTATATCTTCTTGACGTATAGATGATATTTAATGCTGGAAGTGCATTTTCGCTTCTCGGAAGTTAGGCGTCTTTGCAGACCGCTCGGCCACGCTACCTCTTGATAGGTATACATTTGCCATCGAGTTTCCCTTCTACGAGGTAGCAACGGCATTTCCAGCGTGATTCCAAAATATAATTTGGTTCCTTTGATGCATTCGGAAAAATACACACGCAGAATGATCTTCCAAATATGGTTATAACTCCCTCTTTGCTCTACAGTAGATAGTAATAAACGAATTTCGTGTAAGACGGAGACATAAAACATTAAACGTTTGCCTCCTTGTAAATGACAACCACTGATAAAACTAATAATCCTCAACACCATTTTATATCATGGAGAAGTAAGAGGAAAACATACTGTACAAATGCATTTATTTAACATCTGACATTTAAAGTTCTGAATGAAGTCATCCTCCCTCTCTGCTTCGTATACCAATCTTCTCCGCGCACAGGGTGCCTCTGACCGACGCCCGCCGAACCTTTTCATCTTCCGTACTGCCACCACCATAGGGATCCCAGGATGTGGTATGCATATATCATCTGGATATTTTGATATACTTGGCGTTCGGTGAACAGGAGACTCTCTTGAAACCTAAGGAATGGGCGGGACATCCATATCGAAAGTTGTTGTAGTGGTCATCATACAGTATTCATAGCCGAAGTAATGTGATAAATGTGTTGTGATATAACTTTTAACCTGATTGTTTTGCCGTGTACAAAAATAATGAATAAATGATCTCGGTAATATTTCAATGTGTGAATTAATTACATCATTCCTGGTTAACCTAATTCCTTTGATTATCAGAAGTCATTTACACTAGGGTTCAAGGGAGTTCCTGTTCCACTAACGACAATTGTATCAAAAGATCCAGATAAAAATTCCATTTTGCATACCACACCTTGGGATAGCTTTGGGAATGCTTGTGGTGGAGGAGGTGCCTGCCGCAGAAGGGTAATGCGGAAGACGAGAAGGTTCGGTAGATATCGGTCAGAGGCTCCCTTTGCGCGAAGAATAATGGTAAACAATATATAAGCGACCAATATTTTAAATAATTATGTATATAATCCATTCCATTCTTATTTTAAGTAATTTCGTCAAAATATAATTTGGTTCCTTTGATGCATTCGAAAAAATACACAGGCAGAATGACGATTTTCAATTTATCTTCAAAATAGCTCTACAGTAGATAGTTATAAGCGAATCTCGTGTAAGAAAATGTTAATTGCCTTGTAAATGACCATTTTATATCATGGAGAAGTAAGAAGAAAGCATATCGTACAAATACATTTATTTAACATCTGACACTTAAAGTTTTGCATAAAGTCATTCCTCCCTCTCTGCTTCGTATACCAATCTTCTCCGCGCAAAGGGAGCCTCTGACCGACGCCCGTCGAACCTCTTTATCTTCCGTACCGCCTCCACCATAGGCATCTCAATCGGGATCCCAGGATGTGGTGTGCATATATCATCTGGATATTTTGATATATTTGGCGTTCGGTGAACAGGAGACTTTCTTGAAACTTGAGAAATGGTCAGGACATCCATATCGAAAGAAACGCGGAACAGGGAAGTTGTTGTAGTGGTCATTGCACAGTATTCTGATCCGAAGTAATGTGATGTAATGTACTCTGATATGACCTTTAACCTGATTGTTTTACCGCGTACCCCTGCAGCCTAGTAAGGTCAAGCGACGTATGGAAATCATTTACAAAAATAATGAATAAATGATCTCGGTAATATTTCAACCCAATTCCTTTTTCGGACATATCCCCAAGATTACCAAATACTGCTTGTATGTAAAGAAAGACGATACTTCATATTTTCGTTTCAGACAAGATTATATCATCATCCACTAAAGAGCTAGGCACAAGGAATAATTACTTTTAACATATAATCCACCATTCTATTCCTTTTTAATAATTTTTTTAGTCAATCTTTAAAGGAATCAGAAGTTATAATTATTGGGTGCATGTAGAGGGTAGAGCTGATAATGTTACTTTTAGAAGAAAACTTTGAGCATTTGCAGAATCTTACTTATGAAAATAGTTGCATGATTACATAAGTGTCTACCCCGCACAATGATATTTCCTTATATAACAAACATCTGCTATACACACCGTTAATTTCAATGGTAGAAGTATCTATGAAAGAATTATAGAACAAAACAAGAAATACTTACACACACGCGCGCGCACACATGATATCAGTTGTGAATTCATGTCGTTCACAATACCTGATTCTTTCCAGGCGTCAATAATGTTTTTCTTGACTAAGAACCTCTTACTGCGTTATGACATATATGTCAAACGAACTGAACCTAATCTAAAAAATATCGGGTATGCTGCTTCCCGCAACATTCACAAACTTTAGAAATATGATATTCGTAAACTGTGCAGTATATTGCAGGATATAGAAAATTACATACCATAGTTCCCATCAGTATCTGCCACTTCTTTGCTTGGGTATGATCTTTTCCATTTCTTTGTATTCCTTTATGGGGGGGGGGGGGGGCGAGTTGACCGATTTTATGTGTTAAATATTAAAATATCTGTAGGTAGCGTGGCCGAGCGGTCTAAGGCGCTGGTTTAAGGCACCAGTCTCTTCGGAGGCGTGGGTTCGAATCCCACCGCTGCCAGGGATTTTAACACTTGTTCGTTGCCTTGATGTCAGCATTCAAATTAAGCTCATATCGTCAGATAAATCCACAGTAAATATAGTACAGTACTACATTAATCATGACTAAGAATTAATCCAAAGAAGTCAGTTAGACTTGCCCTGAGTATAGAAAGACGAAATAATAAGATTGAATAATTTGCTACGAAATTAATTCAGTTATTTGTAAACTTGTCGCTTAACCTGATTCGGGTTGCTCGGTGAAACAGCCAGGTTAAAGGTCAGATTATGTCACATTTCATCACATCACTCTCGGTTAGAATGCTATCCGATTATGTAACTTTCCTCTCTCCCGTTTCTTTTGATATATATATATCCCGGAATGTAGTGTACAGAGGAAAATCAGCTGGTACTTTTGATGCATCTGGTGTTTGTGGGTCAGGAAAGTATCTTGAAACGAGAAATGGGCGTAATATCCGAAATAAACGAAAAAGAGAAACTTCCGATGCGAAGCAATGTGATGACATGTGTTGTGATTTGACGTTTGACCTGTGTGTTTCACGGCATATACCTGAGTCAGATATGGTCAAGCGACGATGTAGTTGTGTAAAAAATGTGTGAATTATTTAAATCACTTCTGGTTAACCTAATTCCTTTGCCGAGTCCTTCTAATGCCAGAATAAATTTTAAAGATTATCAGTGGTCATTTACTAGACAAACGTTAAACATTTCTTAGGTTTCAAGTGAGTTTTCTAATCCGCAAATGCAAAATAAACGAATCTCGTGAAAGAGGGAAGCGTGAGCGCCGTCACAATGGCTATTGGCTGCGTATATCCTCTCACAACTCCTGTTGCTGTTAGACACTGGTTCTGACACTCAGCTTCCCCTTGTTGGACTCCGTGGTGGGTGGGGGCGTAAGAGGATGAAGCACTTACCAATTTATGGAAAAAATTACAAAACACCCCCCACAGACTGATAAAAATGTTGACGAACCGCGCAAGACCCAGACCACGGCAGTCACCATAAAGGCATATGTGCCTTCCGGTGGCAAAAGCAAGCCCCATGCACAGGATGACATGAAAATCCGGTTGTCGATCCGGGTCGCCCGAGATCAGGGCATGATCATAATGCCAAAAGATCAAGCTACCTTGAATTTCCTCCGGGAAACGAAAGAGCTAGCCGATGGGAGGAAAGTGAGTCTTACCCCACTAAGTCCCGAGGAAAAGAGAACCAAGTTGGTGCTACTTGGCTTCTCAGTCCGTACGATGTGGAGCTGATCGCTTCACACCCACAGGTCGTGCAGGCTTCCCGAATGTCGAAGGGGAAGACCCCAACCAGGCAAGTCCTGGTGACTATGAAAGGTGCCCCAACCACTACCCTTGATCTGGGTAACTGGGGCACCTACAACCTTCGAACGTATGTGCTAGAATCACTTCGGTGTTTCAAGTGCCAGAAATACGGCCACCACCAGGCTAACTGTACAGCCAAGCCTAAATGTGGTGTCTGTAGCAAGGCACACAACACAGAGGCATACAAAGAGGAAAAGAGGGACACAACAGCCAACTGTGCCAAGAAGCATCATGCCTGGAGCCTGACTTGCTCTGTCAGGAAAGAGGCGGCCCTCAGGCGACAAGAGGTTGCTAAAAACCGACCAGACTTTGTTCCTGTCCCACCGGGCACCCATGTCTGGGGAATGAACAAAAGCGAAAAGGCCTCCCGACCTCCTAAGAGGAAGGAAGCCGCCCCCCAGCCGACACCGGATGTCTCCAACAAAAAGGAGTTTCCGACAATGCCAAAGGTGCAGAAAAAGAAACTAAAGAAAAAAGGTTCTAAGAGCACCACAAAAACCTCCCCAACAGATGATCATCTCCTCTTTGACGAGGACGATATGACTCTCCTGTTAACTGCCGTTGTCTCAGCAGTAGCAACAGCCCTGGGGAGGTCGAGTGAGGAGGCCGAGAAGGCAGTTTCGGTCGCCATGACGGCAATGACCCAGACTGTCGCAGCCCTGAAGGGAAGAAAGCTGGTTAGAGCAAAACCAGCCTCACCCTCACCCCAGGACGAGACTCCCCTCCCCACTCCAAACCAGGCCAAGCCTTCACAGGCAGAGCCAAAACAGGCTGAATCTGTGCAGCCAGAGCCAGATCACGCTGACCTTGCCCAGGCAATGCCAGCAAGGCCAGCCAAGAAAAAGCCTGAGAGAAAAGCCGAACCAACCAAAGTCAGAGCTACCAAAGGCTCTCCACCTCCCAGTGGACCCAAGGATAGCCTGACAACAGACGAGGAGCCCTTAACCAGCGAGGACCTCGCAATGGAGTTGTCAGACTCCGACGATGTCTCTGATGTAACTATCACTGAGTAACATCATGACACACCATCTAAGCATCTTGCAGTGGAACATCAATAGCTTCTCTGCAAAGAACGCTTTTCTCCAAGCAGTAGTGCGATCAAGGAACATTGACATTGTCATGCTCCAGGAGACATTAACAGTGGACACTGTTCACTTCTCAGGGTACCATGCCTTCACACTGCCACGAACACCGATCAAGAGAGGCTTGATCACCCTTGTGAGAGCAACAATCCCCTGCTCCGCAATAGCCGATGCATCGCACTGTGGAGACGATGTTAAATCCCTTGCCGTCGAGGTTCACCTGGCCGGGGGGCCCCTCAAACTGTACAACGTGTACAGCCGGCCACGCTGTAGAAGCTTAGACATCAGCCAGGTCTGTGCTTCTGCTGCACATGACCGAGTGATCATAGGGGGAGACTTCAATGCACACCACCCCATCCTGGCTCCCTGCCGGGCACCGGATGCGGCCGGCTATCACATAGCCGACGTGCTAGAGACATTCCCTGAGATCGCTCTCCTCAACACCCAAGAACCAACGCATGTCAGAGGAGGGGTCCTAGACCTCACCCTGGCCACTGCGAGTCTGATGGGGAGGATTGGCTGGCATGTCGATGAGACCGTCACAAGTGACCATTACAGCACTATAACTACCCTCATGGATGCTGGCCCAGCCGAAAGCCTAAGGCCAAATCCAAGATGGAAAACAGACAAGGCCAACTGGCAGGCGTTTCAAAACGCCTTGGCCCTCTGTCTGAGATGCAACGATCCCCCACAAAGCGAAAATGTGGAAGTGCTCGAAGCTAGCTTGCTAAACGCCATTAATGAAGCAGCCTCACAGACCCATACCCAAAACTCGGCCTGGGTCCAGAAGTCACAAAGACGCCTGGTACTTCAATGACGAGATCAGGGAGGTCAACCACAGGGTGAACATGTGCCGAAAACTATTCCGAAGACAAAGAACCCCTGACAACTTATCCCTTCTAAGGGAGGCTGTCACAGATGCCAAGGAAACTGCCTACAGAGTCAGGCAGGAAAAGTGGCTGGAATGGTGCGAGTCGTTCGACCACCAAACCACCCTTTCAGAGCTGTGGCAACGGGTCAAGCGAGCTACCAGCCGCTCAGCCCCGAGGTGCACCCATCATGACCCCCAAGCAGAGGCTAACAGACTGGCGCACGAGTTCTCTGCGAGAACGAGCAGCAACAGTCTGCCAGCCGAGCTGAGGGCAAGGCAAGAGTGTCTACAGCCAGACAGACAAGCTCAGATCAGAGAAAGGGCAGCTGAACCCGATAACTCAAACATTATCTTTTCTCTGAGGGAACTAAGGAAAGCCTATAAACCAGTTCCAACACAGCCTCTGGCTCTGATGGGATCTCGTACCCCAATATCTCCAACCTAGGACTAGCAGGTGAGCATGCACTCTTGCAACTCATCAACAAGTCCTGGGAAACTTCCACTCTACCCCAGAGTTGGAAGAGGGCTACCATAGTTCCCGTCCCAAAACCAAAGGAGCCGGGGAAGTATCGCCCCATCTCTCTGCTCAGCTGCCTGGCCAAGACGGCCGAGAGGATGGTACTAAACCGGCTTCAATGGAAAACGGGACCCCCGCACGAAAAACCTCCACGGGTTCACAAGGGGCATGGGCACAGCACACAGCATAGCCACGCTCTTAAGCACAATCAGCAAGGGCCCAGCTGTGATGGTATTCCTTGACCTGGAGAAGGCTTTTGAACTGGCAAGTCCACTTGCCATTCAGGAAAGCCTGATCCAGAAGGGAATCAGAGGAAAGCTCTTGGCTTGGATAGGTGACTACTTCAGGAACAGGACTGCCAATGTCAAATTCCAGGGTCACCTATCGCAGCACATGCCGCTCGAAAATGGAACGCCACAGGGTGGGGTTCTCAGTCGAGCCCTATTCAACACTTTAATGTCCTGCATCCTCAACATAAACCTCCCAGTGGGGTGCAAAATCATCTCGTATGCAGACGATCTCGCTATCACCTCCACTGGAGCCACGCAGCTAGAATAAAGCCCAGCATTGTCTGGACCTCGTGTCAGAGGAGTGTTGTAGGACAGGACTAAAGATCTCTGCAGCCAAATCCAAAGCCATGGCTCTGAGACAGAGTTCGAGGCACAAGACTGAAAATCCAGGGAGTGGAATTAGAATGGGTCCAGGACTACCTATACCTTGGGGTAAGGATAGACCGGACCCTCTCCTTCCATAAGGAGGTCTAGTACCTGGTTGACCGAACCAAAGCAAGACTGTCCGTCATGAGAGCAATGACTGGGAGACGCATAGGGGCCAGACACAAAGTACTAAGATCATTCTATGTACATGCTGTCCGGCCCATTGTGGACTATGCCTCAGTCGCTCTAATTGCCGCAAAGAAAAAGCACACAGACAAATTAGAAACAGTCCAAAATGAAGCTGCCAGGATCATTCTGGGTGCCCCAAGGTGGACGAAGGTCCTCAACCTTCTGATAGAGGCAAACCTTCTCCCCCTGGACACACGAATCGATCTAATGGCAACACAATTCCTGTCAAAGGTCATCCAGGCTCCCAGGAACACAAGCCTAAGTCAAAAATTAGTCAGATGCCTCGAACAAGACAACGAGCTCGTTGCAAACATCTCCTGGCTGTCTCATACAGCCAGGGTGTTGATACGCCATCAGCTCAAAGAACAGCTTCTTGCTAAGGGCATGGAATCCCCCCACCCCGACTTTGCCGAAGCCCCGTCGTGGGCACTGAGCCTGTTAGAGTTCAACATAATGAGCCTGTCAATGAAAAAGAGCCTATACCCCATGCCTAGCCTAAAGGCAGAAGCCCAAAGGGTCATTGCAGCCATCACTCCTCCGGGTAGTAGAACATACTACACGGATGGATCAGTCGATCCCTTGAGCCACACTGCAGGCGCCGGCTTTGCAGCAAGGGATGCCACGCGATCCATGAGGGTAACAGACAACGCCTCCTCGCTACAGGCAGAGGCAGTTGCAATCATGGGAGCCCTAGGCCACGCGTCCCTAAGGGAAGGACACGTGGTCATACACACAGACTCCAGGGCAGCCATTGACTATCTTCAGCACAGCTCACCCACAGACAACATCTACCTACTGACCACGATTCTCACAATGGCACAGAGAATTCTTGCTCAGGGTAGAAGAATTATCATCAACTGGGTCCCAAGCCACATCGGCATCAGAGGGAACGAGCTTGCTGACAGACTAGCCGTCGCTGGCAGGGGTATGCCCCCAAATCCCATGACAATAAAACCGAGCCGAAAATTACTTATGGAGAAGTGTGCCTTGGTCGGTCGTACCTTCCTACGGCAGCTCCACAGAGAGGAAACGAGAACCTCCCCCTCGGCCAGCTGGTACTCAGACGCCACAGGCTATGAACCACTGGCACTCTCTGAAGTAAGCAACAGAGGTACCGAAGTCATTCTTCACAGAATGCGCCTAGGTTACCACTGTGCATGGCAGATTATCCCAACAAGCGAACGCGATGAAAGGTGCTGCAAGCACTGCATCGAGCCGAACGCCACACTAGTCCACTACCTAGAAAATTGTGACCATACACAATTCCTGAGACAGGGACCGCCCACAACAGCCGCCGTGCTGGTAAAGAGGCTAAGCGAAATGCTTACACCATGGAGGCAGGAGCGCCTGATGGCAATCCCGCCGCCACGGTAAGCACCGAGTGTCAGACAACTCAATGAGACAGCCGTAAGAAGCTGACACAGGCCGGGCCATATCTAGAAGACCCGGGCGAGGCTAGAACTTCGCAAACCATAAAGTCAACCTTACCTGATTCGGATTGCGCGGTGAAACAGCCAGGTTAAAGGTTAGATTACGTCACATTTCATCACATCACTCTCGGTTAGAATACTATCCGATTATGTAACTTTCCTCTCTCCCGTGTCTTTTGATATACATATCCCGGAATGTAGTGTGCTCAGAGGAACATCAGCTGGTACTTTTGATGCATCTGGTGTTTGTGGGTCAGGAAAGTATCTTGAAACGAGAAATGGGCGTAATACCCGAAAGAAACGAAAAGAGAAACTTCCGATGCGAAGCAATGTGATGACATGTGTTGTGATTTGACGTTTGACCTGTGTGTTTCACGGCATATACCTGAGTCAGATAAGGTCAACCGACGATGTAGTTGTGTAAAAATGTGTGAATTATTTAAATCATTTCTGGTTAACCTAATTCCTTTGCCGAGTCCTTCTAATGCCAGAATACATTTTAAAGATTATCAGTGGTCATTTACAACACAAACGTTTAACATTTCTCAGGTTTCAAGTGATTTTTCTAATCCGCAAATGTAAAATAAACGAATCTCGTGAAAGAGGGAAACGTTTGTAAAGGATTTTCATTTATCTTCATAATGCAGTTATTACTCTCACTTAACAGTAGAGAGCAATGTACGAATCTCGTGTGAGGGGTAAACAGAAAATGTTAAACATTTGTAAATAACCACCACTGATAGAACTAATCATCCTCAAATACCATCTTGTATCATGGAGAAGGAAAAAAAGAAAACATGGAATACCTTACAAACACATTTATTTAATATCTGATATTTAAAGATTTGAATAAAGTCATTCCTCCCTCTCTGCTTCGCATACCAATCTTCTCCGCGCTTAGGGAGCCTCTGACCGACGTCCGCCGAACTTTCTCATCTTCCGTATCGCCACCACAGGCATCTCACACGGGAGCCCAGGATGTGGTGTGCACATATCAACTGGGTATTTTGATATACCTGGGGTTCGGTGAACAGGAGACTCTCTTGAAACTTGAGAAATGGACGTGACATCCATATCGAAATAAACGCAGAACAGAGAAGATATTGTAGTGGTCATCGTACAGTATTCTGATCCAATGTAATGTGATGAAATGTCCTGTGGTATGACTTTTTACCTGATTGTTTTGCCGCGTACGCCTGCAGGCAAGTAAGGTCAAGCGGCGTATGGAAACCATTTACAAAAGGAATGAATATATGATCTCGGTAATATTTCAACCCAATTCCCCTGTCGAGACATCCCCTAGATTACCATAAAATGTTTGTAAAGAAAGACAAAGATACTTCATATTTTGGTTTCAAACATGATTATAGTATTATCCACTAAATAATTAGGCACATTTATCAGGGAAACCACCATTCTTGTTCTTAATGTGAAGTCAAAACATACGCCGAGAAGCTAAGAGGCATTTCCAATGATAAAATATGATATATATGATCATTTCAAGAAGACGTGAAGATTTGTGGTAGCATTCAAATTAGGCTCATATCGTTATTATGAACTACAAAATTATTGATAAGGTCTTGTATGCTTCTTTAAAAAAAATCGCAGATAAATCTACAGTAACTATTACTACATTAATATGATGACATGTGTTGTGATTTGACCTTTGATCTGTGGGCAGAATGCACCGTTGTGAAAGGGAATTATTCTTACTTGTGAATGGAAATCGAGGAAAAAATATTAAGAGATATATAAAGAGTTTATTAAGAAATTTCCCAAAATGCATCAGCGTACTGCATTATCTACATCGTTAACAGTACTTTTACTTTGTCTTGTAAAATTCTAAATTATGAATTATGTATGTATGTATGTTTATATGTATGAATGAAATAAGTATGTATGTATGTTTATATGTATGAATGAAATAAGTATGTATGTATGTTTATATGTATGAATGAAATAAGTATGTATTATGAATGAAATAAGTATGTATGTATGTTTATATGTATGAAGGAAATAAGTATGTATGTATGTTTATATGTATGAATGAAATAAGTATGTATGTATGTTTATATGTATGAATGAAATAAGTATGTATGTATGTTTATATGTATGAATGAATTAAGTATGTATGTATGTTTATATGTATGAATGAATTAAGTATGTATGTATGTTTATATGTATGAATGAATTAAGTATGTATGTATGTTTATATGTATGAATGAATTAAGTATGTATGTATGTTTATATGTATGAATGAATTAAGTATGTATGTATGTTTATATGTATGAATGAATTAAGTATGTATGTATGTTTATATGTATGAATGAATTAAGTATGTATGTATGTTTATATGTATGAATGAATTAAGTATGTATGTATGTTTATATGTATGAATGAATTAAGTATGTATGTATGTTTATATGTATGAATGAATTAAGTATGTATGTATGTTTATATGTATGAATGAATTAAGTATGTATGTATGTTTATATGTATGAATGAATTAAGTATGTATGTATGTTTATATGTATGAATGAATTAAGTATGTATGTATGTTTATATGTATGAATGAATTAAGTATGTATGTATGTTTATATGTATGAATGAATTAAGTATGTATGTATGTTTATATGTATGAATGAATTAAGTATGTATGTATGTTTATATGTATGAATGAATTAAGTATGTATGTATGTTTATATGTATGAATGAATTATGTATGTATGTTTATATGTATGAATGAATTAAGTATGTATGTATGTTTATATGTATGAATGAATTAAGTATGTATGTATGTTTATATGTATGAATGAATTAAGTATGTATGTATGTTTATATGTATGAATGAATTAAGTATGTATGTATGTTTATATGTATGAATGGATTAAGTATGTATGTATGTTTATATGTATGAATGGATTAAGTATGTATGTATGTTTATATGTATGAATGGATTAAGTATGTATGTATATATATGTATGTATGAATTCAGTATGAATGTATGAATTAAGTATGTATGTATTAATTAAGTATGTTTGTATGAATTAAGTATGTTTGTATAAATTAAGTATGTTTGTATAAATTAAGTATGTTTGTATGAATTAAGTATGTATGTATGAATTAAGTATGTATGTATGAATTAAGTATGTATGTCTGAATTAAGTATGTATGTCTGAATTAAGTATGTATGTCTGAATTAAGTATGTATGTCTGAATTAAGTATGTATGTCTGAATTAAGTATGTATGTCTGAATTAAGTATGTATGTCTGAATTAAGTATGTATGTCTGAATTAAGTATGTATGTCTGAATTAAGTATGCATGTATGAATTAAGTATATGTGTATGAATTAAGTATGTATGTATGAATTAAATATGTATGTATGAATTAAATATGTATGTATGGATTAAATATGTATGTATGAATTAAGTATGTATGTATGAATGAAGTATGTATGTATGTATGAATGAAGTATGTATGTGTGAATTAAGTATGTATGTTTGAATTAAGTTAGTATGTATGAATTAAGTATGTATGTATGAATTAAGTATGTATGTATAAATTAAGTATGTATGAATGAATTAAGTATGTATGTAAGAATTAAGTATGTAAGTATGAATTAAGTATGTATGTATGAATTAAGTATGTATGTATGAATTAAATATGTATGTATGAATTAAGTATGTATGTATGAATTAAGTATGTATGTATGAATTAAGTATGTATGTATGAATTAAGTATGTATGTATGAATTAAGTATGTATGTATGAATTAAGTATGTATGTATGAAATAAGTATACATGTTAGAATTAAATATGCATGTATGAATTAATAACTGCGTCATTAAATGTTTGTCAAACGAAAAACTGAACCTACCCTTCCAATACTGTGTATGTGCTTTTTTCCCCCTTACATGCAGGAGGATTGTAAAACTCTTCGAACATTAATCGCCAGAATTCACTTGTGTTAAATTCAGAAATATGAAATTTGTGATTTGTATAATACAGATTGAGAAAATCACATGCCGTAGTTCCCACTAATTAAGGCAGTTTCTTTGCGAAATATGCGACAGAGAGAGATGTTTGTCAAAGCAAAATTTTATACATACATTGGTAGTATGTACGTATCTTAATGCATTCATATATGAGCACACTCTAAGACTCGATTATGAACTTTTAGCTTTTCGAAGAAACTTGATTTGTTCATTTTATCATTGGCATATCGCATATACAGTAGTGCCTACAAGGGTATCATGTTTACAGGGTCTTACATTATCAATGCAGACGTTAATGGCGTGCGTGTGTGATTTCTGAACAACCCTTTTACAACTGAAACAAGCATTAACCGACGATATCACTGAGTTTTATATCTCCCGGAAGTATAGATGATATTTGAAGCATTTTCACTGGAAATGCCTTTTCCCTTCTCGTAGTATCTATAATATATTAGGATCAGAAGTGAAGTGTCCTGGCAGCGGTGGGATTCGAACAAACGCCTCCGAAGAGACTGGTGCTTAAAACCAGCGCCTTCGACCGCTCGTCCACGCTACCTCTTGATAGGTGTACATTTGCCATCAAGTTTTCCTTCTAGGAGGTAGCAAGGGCATTTCTAGCGTGATCCCAAGATGTGATTATTTGGTTCCTTTGATGCATTCGGAAAAAATACACACGCAGAATGACAATTTCCATCTATCTTCCAAAATCAGTTATAACTCCCACCCAAGTTACAGTAAATAGTAACAGAAATTGTCAAACGTTTGTCTTCTTGTAAACGTCCATCATTGATGAAACTAATAATCCTCAAACACCATTTTAAATCGTGGAGAAATAAAAAGAAAACATGGAATATTTTACATTTATTTAATATATGTCTTTTAAAGATTGTATAAAGTCACTCTTCCCTCTCTGCATCGTATACTAATCTTCTCCGCGCAAAGGGAGCCTCTGACCGACGCCCACCGAATCTTCTCGTCTTCCGCATTGCCCTTCTGCGACAGGCAACCGCCTCCACCACAGGCATATCCAACGGGAACTTAGGATATGGTGTGAACATAGGAACATCGTCAAAAACTTTTGTTACTATTGGCGTTTGTGGAGCAGGAGAGTCTCTTGAAACCTGAGAAACAGGCGTGATATTCATATCAGAAGAAACTGGAAAGAGGGAAATTGCTGCAGAGGTCATCGTACAGTATTCCGATCTGAAGTAAACTGATAAACTGTGAATTTGACTTTTAACCTGATTTTTGCCCCGCGTATCCCCGAATCAGGTAAGGTTAAGCGTTGTTCACAAAATATGTGAATTAATTACATCATTGCTGTTTAACCCAATTCCTGTTATATAAGGAAATCGCATCTTTGATACGTGGCGAAAAATTCAGACAAAAGGTCATACCACAGCACATTTTATCGGCCGGGCCATATTTAGAAGGCCCGGGCGAAGCTAGAACTTCGCAAATCATAAACAACAACACATTTTATCACATTATTTCGGATCAGAATACTGTACGATGATCACTACTACTTCTCAGTTCCACGTTTCTTTTGATATGGATGTCACGCCCATTTTTTAAGTTTCATACGAATCTTCTGTTCACCGAACGCCAAATATATCAAAATATCCCGATGATATGTGCACACCATATTCTGGTATCTCGTTGTAAATGCCTGTGGTGGAGGCGGTTGCCTGCCGCAGATGGGCAATGCGGAAGACGAGGTTCGGCGGACGTCGGTCAGAGGCGCCCTTTGCGCGGAGAGGATTAGTATACGAAGCATAGAGGGAGGAAGGACTTTATTCAAAACTTTAAATGTCAGATAATAAATAAATGTGTTTGTAAGATATTCCATGTTTGCTTTTTTCCTCTCCATGATATAAAATTGCTGTAGAATTAAGTGGGAGTAATTACTACGTTTAGAAGATAAATGAAAATCGCCCATCTACAACCTCGCGGCGAAACAGTCATCACATTACTTCGGATCATAATACTGTACTATGACCACTACAACAACTTCCCTGTTCCGCGTTTCTTTTGATATGGCTGCCACGCCCATTTCTCAGTTTCAAAAAAGTCTGCTGTTCACCGAACGCCAAGTATATCAAAATATCCAGATGAGGTTCCTGTGTGTACACCACATCCTGGGATCCCGTTAGAGGATGAAAAGGTTCGGCAGGCGTGGGTCAGAGGCTCCCTCTGCGCGGAGAAGATTGTTATACGAAGCAGAGGGAGGAATGACTTTAAATGTCAGATGTTCAATAAATGTGTTTGTAAGATATTCCATTTTTTCTTTGAGTTTGGGTATTATTAGTTTATCAAAGGTGGTCGTTTAAAAAGAAGACAAACTTTTAACATTTTCTGTTTCCGACTTACACGAGATACGGCATGTGATTTTCTCAATCTTGTATTATACAGATCACAATTATCAAATTTCTGAATTTAAGTAAGTGAATTCTGACGATGAATGTTCGAAGAATTTTAAATCATCATGCATGTAAGGGAAGGATAGGTTTAGTTCTTCGTTTGACAATATATTTCATAAGTAGTTGAAAGAGAAGAAAGTTCTTAGCAAGATAGAGTGAATATCCCTCAGGAAGAATGATGCTATAGGACAGGAATTCACAACATATGTCCGTGAGTGTATATATGTATGTATTATGTATAACGAATAATAAACCGAAATGGATGATTTCCTAGGGTACAAGGGAGTTCCTGTTCCACAAACGACTATTGTATCAAAAGATCCAGATAAATTTCCATTTTGCATACCAAATCTTGGGATAGCTTTTGAAATGCTTGTGGTGGAGGAGGTGCCTGCCGCAGAAGGGCAATGCGGAAGACGAGAAGGTTCGGTAGATATCGGTCAGAGGCTCACTTTGCGCGAAGAATAATGGTATACAATATATAAGCGACAAATATTTTAAATAATTATGTATATAATCTATTCCCTTCTTATTTTAGTAATTTCGTCAAAATATAATTTGGTTCCTTTGATGCATTCGGAAAAATACACATGCAGAATGACGATTTATCTTCCCAATAGCTCTACAGTAGATAGTAATAAGCGAATATCGTGTAAGAAAATGTTAATTGCCTTGTAAATGACTCATTTTATATCATGGAGAAGTAAGAAGAAAGCATATCGTACAAATACATTTATTTAACATCTTACACTTAAAGTTTGGCATAAAGTCATTCCTCCCTCGCTGCTTCGTATACCAATCTTCTCCGCGCAAAGGGAGCCTCTGACCGACGCCCGCCGAACCTTTTTATCTTCTGTACCGCCTCCACCATAGGCATCTCCAACGGGATCCCAGGATGTGGTGTGCATATATCTGGATATTTTGATATACTTGGCGTTCGGTGAACAGGAGACTCTCTTGAAACTTGAGAAATGGGCAGGACATCCATTTCGAAAGAATGGCGGAACAGGGAAATTGTAGTGGTCATCGCACAGTATTCTGATCCGAAGTAATGTGATGTAATGTGCTGTGATATGACCTTTAACCTGATTGTTTTACCGCGTACCCCTGCAGCCAAGTAAGGTCAAGATACGTATGGAAATAATTTATAAAAAATAATAAATAAATGATCTCGGTAATATTTCAACCCAATTCCTTTTTCAGACATATCCCCAAGATATGTGAAGAAAGACGATACTTCATATTTTCGTTTCAGACAAGATTATATCATTATCCACTAAAGAGCTAGGCACAAGGAATAATGACTTTTAACATGTAATCCGCCATTCTATTCGTTTTTATTTTTTTTATTTTTTTAATCTTTAAAGGAATCAGAAGTTATAATTATTGGGTTCATGTAGAGGGTAGAGCTGATAATGTTACTTTTAGAAGAAACCTTTGGGCATTTGCAAAATCTTACTTATGAAAATAGTTGCATGATTACATCAGTGTCTACCCCGCACAATGATATTTCCTTATATAACAAACATCTGCTATACACACCGTTAATTTCAATGGTAGAAGTATCTATGAAAGAATTATAGAACAAAAAAAGAAATACCTACACACACGCGCGCGCACACATGATATCAGTTGTGAATTCATGTCGTTCACAATACCTGATTCTTTCCAGGCTTCAATAATGTTTTTCTTGACTAAGATCCTCTTACTGTGTTATGACATATATGTCAAACGAACTGAACCTAATCTAAAAAAAATATCGGGTATGCTGCTTCCCGCAACATTCACCAACTTTAGAAATATGATATTCGTAAACTGTGCAGCTTATTGCAGGATATAGAAAATGACATACCATAGTTCCCATCAGTATCTGCCACTTCTTTGCTTGGGTATGATCTTTTCCATTTCTTTATGGGGGGGGGGGGGGCGAGTTGACCGATTTGGTGTGTTAAATATTAAAATATCTGCAGGTAGCGTGGCCGAGCGGTCTAAGGCGCTGGTTTAAGGCACCAGTCTCTTCGGAGGCGTGGGTTCGAATCCCACCGCTGCCAGGGATTTTAACACTTGTTCGTTGCCTTGATGTCCGCATTCAAATTAAGCTCATATCGTCAGATAAATCCACAGTAAATACAGTACAGTACTACATTAATCATGTCTAAGAATTAATCCAAAGAAGTCAGTTAGACTTACCCTGACTATAGAAAGACGAAATTATAAGATTAAATAATTAGCTACGAAATTAATTCAGTTATTTGTAAACTTGTCGCTTAACCTTACCAGATTCGGGTTGCGCGGTGAAACAGCCAGGTTAAAGGACAGATTATGTCACATTTCATCACATCACTCTCTGTTAGAATACTATCCGATTATGTAACTTTCCTCTCTCCCGTGTCTTTTGATATGAGGAACATCAGCTGGTACTTTTGATGCATCTGGTGTTTGTGGGTCAGGAAAGTATCTTGAAACGAGAAATGGGCGTAATATCCGAAAGAAACGAAAAAGAGAAACTTCCGATGCGAAGCACTGTGATGACATGTGTTGTGATTTGACGTTTGACCTGTGTGTTTCACGACTTAAACCTGAGTCAAATAAGGTCAAGCGACGATGTAGTTGTGTAAAAAATGTGTGAATTATTTAAATCCTTTCTGGTTAACCTAATTCCTTTGCCGAGTCCTTCTAATGCCAGAATAAATTTTCAAGATTATCAGTGGTCATTTACAAGACAAACGTTTAACATTTCTCAGGTTTCAAGTGAGTTTTCTAATCCGCAAATGCAAAATAAACGAATCTCGTGAAAGAGGGAAACGTTTGTAAAGGATTTTCATTTATCTTCATATGCAGTTATTACTCGCACTTAACCCAATGCCGTCGGGGAAAATGAACAAAAAATGGGGAAAATGCTGTGCCCATTTTCTATATTTTTTGTGAAATGTCTGCTCATAGATAGGCTCTGCTAGTGCTTAGCCACAAAGGAGTCAATTAATAGACCTTGTGACCATACGTGATTTGAATTGGCGGGAAAAACGTGTTTTTTACTAGTGCTATGGATATCGATGGTGTTATTTTGGTGTTATTTAATTATTATAATGTTTTTTAATATTAGTAACAGCAAAATAAGATAATGTAAAATATTTCGTAAATCAAAGAAAAGGGTGAACGGGTGAGACGGGCAGTACTCCTAACTGGCTAATTGGTGACTTAGTACAAGTATAGCCATCTATGTGTATAAACAATCAAATTAATCCTGATGACATGATTAAGTTGCTAGAAGTGTACAATGAAATTTGGAAAAGCCACACTTTTCCAAACTCATGGCACTTCGCCCACATCATTCCCATATTGAAAGGAGGGGGTAATCCCAGATTTGCCATCTCCTACCGCCCAATTGCGTTGACAAGTTGCTTATGCAAGGTCATGGAACGAATTGTTAACAGTAGGCTATTGCATTTTTTAAATTCCAGTAATTTACTAGTTGACGAGCAGAGCGGTTTCCGAAAGGGACGCCAAACTCTCGATCAACTAGTAAAACTGGACAGTCATATTCAAGAGGCAATTGCCCAAAAAATTTTTTTGATTTCAGTATTTTTAGATATAGAAAAAGCCTACGACATGACATGGCGATATGGCCTACTCAGAAAACTTTATACTTTCGGATTATGTGGAAACTTGCCTTGTTTTATACAAAATTTCATTTCTGACAAAACGTTTTCTGTCAAATTGTTTTCTGACAATGTCACTTTTTCGGACATTTTTGTCCAGGCAAACGGGGTCCCACAAGGAAGTGTCTTGTCACCAACTCTATTTCTATGTATGATCAATGACATCTTACCAGCTCCTCCTCGGAATCTTAAATACTCACTGTACGCTTATGATTGTGCATTGTGGCATTCCAGCAATAATGCAGAATTCTCAGCAAATCGCATCCAATTGGCACTGGATATGATTCATAACTGGGGCCTCCAGTGGGGTTTTAAGTTTTCCATTAGAAAGAGTATTGGGGTAATTTTTTCACATAGGAGGAAGCCGAACATCAGGCTAACTCTAGACAACCACCCAATACCTATTCAAAATTCTGCAAGATTTCTTGGGCTACTTTTTGATAGTAGACTCAATTGGAAAGACCACATTGGTCAATTAAAGAATAAATGTCAAAGAGCACTAAATTTATTAAAGTGCATTTCTGATAATAAATGGGGTGCTGATAGACACTCTTTGCTAATGGTATATAAAGCCCTGATTAGGTCTAAAGTAGACTATGGGTCAATCGTGTATGGTTCGGCATCGAAAACAAGTTTGAAAGGATTGGATGCTGTGCAGAATGCATGTTTGCGTGTGTCTTGTAGCCCTAAAATGTACTCGGATCGAGCGTCTTGAGGTGGAGTCAGGAGTACCTCCCCTCCGACTCAGACGCGGCCAGTTAGCACTGACCTATGCCGCAAAGGTGGCTCGAGACCCGAGCCACCCTAATGGCAATGGAGGCACTAGGCCCTTTGCCACGAGACTCCACGACCTCGTCGAGAAAGTCGGTATAGATCTCTCTACCATCGATACCCTGGTTCAGTCAAATATAGCGCCATGGGAAACACCCAATTTTTCTATCATGGAAGCCTGGCTTCCATCAGCCAAGGCCATGGCGCCGGAGTGTGAGGTACGCCAGAGGTTCAGAGAGATCCTTATTAAACATCTATCCTATTTTCATATATATACCGACGGCTCCAAGACAGATGAGTGTGTAGGTGCGGGTGTATGGTCGACTGAATGTGAACTAAAGTTTATACTGCCGAATCATACATCGATTTTTCTTGCTGAACTTTTTGCCATTAATAAAGCTATTGATTTTGCACTATCGACGACCCACGATAGAATAGTCATTTTTCCGATTCACTAAGTTCACTTAAAGCTATTAAATCCTTAGAAACCACCAAAAATGAATTGCTGGGTAATATCATTCGTAAGTTACACGGTGCCAACAAATCAATCAAGCTAATATGGGTACCAGGTCACTCTGGTATCCATGGTAATGAACAGGCTGACAAACTAGCCGGGTCAACTGGCGATCTGGACACTACCATAGTTCGTACAGATCTCAGGTGTTTTATGTCTCTTATAAAAGCAAAAATACATCTCCTGTGGCAAAGTGAGTGGACCAACCTCCAACTCACAAACAAAACGAAGCACATAATAGACCTGTGGGACACATCCCACAGGAAAGACAGAAGGGAGGAGGTGGTTTTGGCCCGTCTCAGGGTCAATGCCACCAAAATAACCCACCTCACTCCCTATATAGAAAGAAATTTTCCTCCACTATGCCCTCAGTGCAACACAACTCTTTCAATAAACCATATACTAACAATATGCACAAAATACACCAATAACAGACAACCAATCAAAAATTATATGAGAATTAAAAACATAGATTTTACCACTCCAAATCTTTTATCAAATAATGAAAAAATAATAAGTAAAGTAATCACTCTTTTAAGGGAGACACAACTTTATGACCTTATATAGATGGATAGAATAAATAGGATCCATTGGCTTAATGACCTTGGCCACATGCCGCTGGTTGATAGCCAAGAAATCCAACAAAGACAATCAAACAAGTACTAACAGTGGGCAAAGCACGTGTCTACCCGTCGTATCCGTCGGCAAGGGGTTAACAGTAGAGAGCAATATACGAATCTCGTGTGAGGGGGAAACAGAAAATGTTAAACGTTTGTAAATAACCACCACTGATAGAACTAATAATCCTCAAATTCCATCTTGTATCATGGAGAAGGAAAAAAAGAATACATGGAAACATTACAAACACATTTATTTAATATCTGATATTTAAAGTTTTTAATAAAGTCATTCCTCCCTCTCTGCTTCGTATACCAATCTTCTCCGCGCTAAGGGAGCCTCTGACCGACGCCCACCGAACCTTTTCATCTTCCGTATCGCCACCACAGGCATCTCCAACGGGATCCCAGGATGTGGTGTGCACAAATCATCTGGATATTTTGATATACTTGGCGTTCGGTGAACAGGAGACTCTCTTGAAACTTGAGAAAAGGGCGTGACATCCATATCTAAAGAAACTCGGAACAGAGAAGTTGTTGTAGATGTCATCGTACAGTATTCTGATCCAAAGTAATGTGATGAAATGTCCTGTGGTATGACTTTTTACCTGATTATTTTGCCGCGTACCCCTGCAGCCAAGTAAGGTCAAGCGACGTATGGAAACCATTTACAAGAGGAATGAATATATGATTTCGGTAATATTTCAACCCAATTCCCCTATCGAGACATACCAAGATTACCCAAAAACAAATTTGTAAAGAAAGACAAAGATACTTCATATTTTGGTTTAAAACAAGATTATATCATTATCCACTAAACAGCTAGGCACCTTTATCAGGGAAACCACCATTCTTGTTCTTAATGTGGTGGCAAAACATATGCCGAGAAGCTAAGAGGCATTTCCAGTGATAAAATATGATTTCAAGGAGACGGAAGATTTATGTCAGCATTCAAATTAGGCTCATATCGTTATACTCATTAAATAAATCGCATGATGATATCCGATGACCAGTATGTAAATTTCCTCTTTCCAGTTTCTTTTGATATCCATATCCCGGAATGTGGTGTGCACAAAGGTACATAAGCTGGTCTTTTGATGCATTTGGCGTTCGTGGTTCAGGAAAGTATCTTGAAACTTGTGAAATGGCATTAAGAAATGTAAAAAAATGCATTAGCGTACTGCATCATCTAGCAATAAGTTAATATAAATCGTGTACAGTAAGAAAACAACGTTTAATTTGTCTTGTAAAATTCAAAATTAATTAATGAATAATTTGTGGGTGAACTAATAAATATTCTTCTGTATTTCGCAAGACTGTTATGGAGTTATATTATCAATCCGTCGTTATAACACCGAAATATAGATATAAGAAAATGTATTTAAGGTGTTCGAAATATTCATCAGATCGTTTTCCAACATTTCTAAAACCTGGAGGAGACAATAGTTATAAGGTTATATACATTTGGTTTATCAATGAATATGTATTAAGTACTTATACATGCATTAAATATGTATACATGCATTAAATATGTAAACATGCATTAAATATGTAAGCATGCATTAAATATGTAAACATGCATTAAATATGTATACATGCATTAAATATGTATACATGCATTAAATATGTTTACATGCATTAGATATGTATACATGCATTAGATATGCATACATGCATTAAATATGTTTACATGAATTAGATATGTATACATGCATTAGATATGCATACATGCATTAAATATGTATACATGCATTAAATGTGTATACATGCATTAAATATGTATACATGCATTAAATATGTATACATGCATTAAATATGTATACATGCATTAAATATGTATACATGCATTAAATATGTATACATGCATTAAATATTTATACATGCATTAAATATGTATACATGCATTAAATATGTATACATGCATTAAATATGTATACATGCATTAAATATGTATACATGCATTAAATATGTATACATGCATTAAATATGTATACATGCATTAAATATGTATACATGCATTAAATATGTATACATGCATTAAATATGTATACATGCATTAAATATGTATACATGCATTACATATGTATAAATAGATTAAATATGTATACATGCATTGAATATGTATATATGCATTAAATATGTGTACATGCATTAAATATGTATACATGCATTAAATATGTATACATGCATTAAATATGTATACATGCATTAAATATGTAAACATGAATTAGATATGTATACATGCATTAGATATGTATACATGCATTAGATATGTATACATGCATTAGATATGTATACATGCATTAGATATTTATACATGCATTCAAAATGTATACATGCATTAAATATGTATACATGCATTAAATATGTATACATGCATTAAATATGTATACATGCATTAAATATGTATACATGTATCAACTATGTATCCATGCATTAAGTATGTATACATGCATTAAGTGCGCATACATGCCTTAAATATGTATACATGCATTAAATATGTATACATACATTAAATATGTATACATGCATTAAATATGTATACATGCATTAAATATGTTTACATGCAATAAATACGTATACACGCATTAACTATGTATCCATGAATTAAGTGTGTATACATGCATTAAATATTTATACATGCATTAACTATGTATCCATGCACTGAGTATGTATACATGCCTTAAGTATGTATATGTATATTAATTTAGTATGTTTGTATATAAATTCCTTTAGTATGTATATGAAATTAATATAGTATATATGTAACATGTATATACGTATTATTTAAACATGAATATATGTATTATGTATACATGCATATATATATATATATATATATATATATATATATATATATATATATATATATATATTATGTATACGTGCATATTGAGTATGTATTGATTATGTATGTGTGTATTATGTGTGTATGTATATATTAAGTATAAGTATGCATTTATTAAGTATACCTGTATTAAGTATGCCCGTATTAAGTATGCATGTATTAAGTATGCATGTATTAAGTATACCTGTATTAAGTATGCCTGTATTAAGTATGCATGTATTATGTATGCATATATTAAGTATGCATGTATTGAGTATGCATGTATTGAGTATGCATGTATTGAGTATGCATGTATTGAGCATGCATGTATTAAGTAAGCATGTATTAAGTATGAATGTATCAAGTATGCATGCATCAAGTAAGCATGTATTAAGTATGCGTGTATTAAGTATGCGTGTATTAATTATGCGTGTATTAAGTATGCTTGTATTACGTATGCGTGTATTAAGTATGCGTGTATTAGGTATGCGTGTATTACATATGCGTGTATTAAGTATGCGTGTATTAAGTATGCGTGTACTAAGTATGCGTGTATTAAGTATGCGTGTATTAAGTATGCGTGTATTAAGTATGCGTGTATTAAGTATGCATGTATTAAGTATGCATGTGTTAAGTATGCATGTGTTAAGTATGCATGTGTCAAGTATGCATGTATTAAGTTTGCATATATACATATTCATATATACATATTTATGCATACATACTTATACATACATATTCATATATACATATTTATACATACATACTTATGCATACATATTCATATATACATATTTATACATACATATTTACACATACATGCTTATACATACATACTTCACGCATACAAACTTCATGCATGTATTAAGTATTCGCGTATTAAGAATGCGCGTATTAGGTATGCGCGTATTAGGTATGCACGTATTCAGCATGCAAGTATTAAACGATGAATGTTCGAAGAATTTTAAATCGTCATGCATGTAAGGGATGAAATGGATGATTTCCGAGGGTTCAAGAGAATTCCTGTTCCACAAACGACAATTGTATCAAAAGATACAGATAATTTTCCATTTTGCATACCACATCTTGGGATACCTTTGGAAATGCTTGTGGTGGAGGAGGTGCCTGCCGCAGAATGGCAATGCGGAAGACGAGAAGGTTCGGTAGACATCGGTCAGAGGCTCCCTTTGCGCGAAGAATAATGGTATACAATATATAAGCGACAAATATTTTAAACAATTATGTATATAACCTATTCCATTCTTATTTTAGTAATTTCGTCAAAATATTTTTGGTTCCTTTGATGCATTTGGAAAAATATACATGCAGAATGACGATTCTAGTAATAAGCGAATATCGTGTAAGAAAATGTTAATTGCCTTGTAAATGACTATTTTATATCATGGAGAAGTAAGAAGAAAGCATATCGTACAAATACATTTAATCAACAACTGACACTTAAAGTTTTGCATAGAGTCATTCCTCCCTCTCTGCTTCGTATACCAATCTTCTCCGCGCAAAGGGAGCCTCTGACCGACGCACGCCGAACCTTTTTATCTTCCGTACCGCCTCCATAAGCATCTCCAACGGGATCCCAGGATGTGGTGTGCATATATCATCTGGATATTTTGATATACTTGGCGTTCGGTGAACAGGAGACTCTCTTGAAACTTATGAAGCGGGAAGGGCATCCATATCGAAAGAATCGCAGAACAGGGAAGTTGTTGTAGTGGTCATCGCACAGTATTCTGATCCGAAGTAATGTGATGTAATGTGCTATGATATGACCTTTAACCTGATTGTTTTGCCGCGTACTCCTGCAGCCAAGTAAGGTCAAGCGACGTATGAAAATCATTTACAAAAATAATGAATAAATGATCTCGGTAATATTTCAACCCAATTCCTTTTTCAGCCATATCCCCAAGATTACCAAAGACTGCTTGTGAAGAAAGACAAAGATACTTCATATTTTCGTTTCAGACAAGATTATTGGCCGGGCCATATTTAGAAGGCCCGGGCGAAGCTAGAACTTCGCAAACCAAACCACCACCATCACCAAGATTATATTATTATCCCGTAAAGAGCTAGGCACAACTTTTAACATGGAAACCACCATTTTATTTGTTTTAATTATTTTTTTTCAGTATTTTTTAAATGAATCAGAAGTTATAATTAGTGGGTGCATGGAGTAGGTAGAACTGATAATGTTACTTCTAGAAGTAACCTTTGGGCATTTGCAAAATCTTATTAAAAAAATAGTTGCATGATTACATCAGTGTCTACCCCGCACAATATTTACTTATATAACAAACATCTGCTATACACACCGTTAACTTCAATGGTAGAAATATCTATAAAAAAATAAATACCTACACACGCACGCGCGCACACATGATATGAGTTGTGAATTCATGTCGTTCACAATACCTGATTCTTTCTAGGCGGCAATAATGTTTATCTTGATTAAGATCCTCTTGCATCTACTGCGTTATGACATATATGTCAAACGAACTGAACCTAATCTAAAAATATTGGGTATGTTGCTTCCCTCAACATTCACAAACTTCAGAAATATGATATTCGTGAGTTGTGCAGTATACTGCAGGATATAGAAAATTACATACCATAGTTCCCACCAGTATCTGCCACTTCTTTGCCTGTGTGTGATCTTTTCCATTGTTTTGTATTCGTATGGGGGTGGGGGGGCGAAGCTCGAAAACAATTTTGCCAGATAATCCTTAATGGGAGGGATATAAGCAGTTGATCGATTTGATGTGTTAAATATTATAATATCTGGTTTAAGGCACCAGTCTCTTCGGAGGCGTGGGTCCGAATCCCACCGCTGCCAGGGATTTTAACACTTGTTCGTTGCCTTGATGTCAGCATTCAAATTAAGCTCATATCGTCAGATAAATCCACAGTAAATACAGTACAGTACTACATTAATCATGTCTAAGAATTAATCCAAAGATTAGATTTGTCCTGACTATACAAAGAAAAAATAATAAGATTAAATAATTTGCTAGGAAATTAATTCAGTTATTTGTAAACAACTTGTCGCTTAACCTTACCTGATTCGGGTTGCACGGTGGAACAGCCAGGTATAAGTATGCACGTATAAGTATGCACGTATAAGTATGCACGTATAAGTATGCACGTATAAGTATGCACGTATAAGTATGCACGTATAAGTATGCACGTATAAGTATGCACGTATAAGTATGCACGTATAAGTATGCACGTATAAGTATGCACGTATAAGTATGCACGTATAAGTATGCACGTATAAGTATGCACGTATAAGTATGCACGTATAAGTATGCACGTATAAGTATGCACGTATAAGTATGCACGTATAAGTATGCACGTATAAGTATGCACGTATAAGTATGCACGTATAAGTATGCACGTATAAGTATGCACGTATAAGTATGCACGTATAAGTATGCACGTATAAGTATGCACGTATAAGTATGCACGTATAAGTATGCACGTATAAGTATGCACGTATAAGTATGCACGTATAAGTATGCACGTATAAGTATGCAGGTATAAGTATGCAGGTATAAGTATGCAGGTATAAGTATGCAGGTATAAGTATGTACGTATAAGTATGTAGGTATAAGTATGTAGGTATAGGTATGTAGGTATAGGTATGTAGGTATAAGTATGTAGGTATAAGTATGTATGTATAAGTATGTATATATAAGTATGTAGGTATAAGTATGTAGGTATAAGTATGTATATATAAGTATGTATGTATAATTATGCATGTATAAGTATGTATGTATAAGTATGTATGTATAAGTATGTATGTATAAGTATGTATGTATAAGTATGTATGTATATGTATGTATGTATAAGTATGCATGTATAAGTATGTATGTATAAGTATGTATGTATAAGTATGTATGTATAAGTATGCATGTATAAGTATGTAGGTATAAGTATGTAGGAATAAGTATGTAGGTATAAGTATGTATGTATAAGTATGCATGTAAAAGTATGTATGTATAAGTATGTAAGTATAAGTATATAAGTATAAGTATATAAGTATAAGTATAAGTATATAAGTATAAGTATATAAGTATAAGTATATAAGTATATAAGTATAAGTATATAAGTATAAGTATATAAGTATAAGTATATAAGTATAAGTATGTATGTATAAGTATTATGTATAAGTATGTATGTATAAGTATGTAAGTATAGTATGTATAAGTATAAGTATAAGTATAAGTATAAGTATAAGTATATAAGTATAAGTATAAGTATAAGTATATAAGTATAAGTATATAAGTATAAGTATATAAGTATAAGTATATAAGTATAAGTATGTATGTATAAGTATGTATGTATAAGTATGTATGTATAAGTATGTATGTATAAGTATGTATGTATAAGTATGTATGTATAAGTATGTATGTATAAGTATGTATGTATAAGTATGTAAGTATGTACTTATTAAGTATGCACGTATTATGTATGCACATATCAAGCATGTACGTGTGAAGTATGTATGTATATATGATGTATGTGTATATGAAGTATATGTGTATATATGAAGTATGTATGCATATATGAAGTATGTATGCATATATGAAGTATGTAAGTATATACGAAGTATGCATGTATGAAATGTTTGTATTAGTAATGTATACATACATGGAGCATATTTTTTATGTATGTTTATATCTATTAGGTATGTATACATGCATTTGTGTATTAAATACGTATATATGCATATGTGCATTAGATATGTATACATGCATATGTGCATTGCATACGTATACTTGCATATATGTATTAAGTATGTATACATGTATATAGTATGTATAATTGCCTACATGTATAGAATATGTAGATATGTATATATGCATTAAGTATTTATGTATGTATTGATCAACACAAATGCGAATAGGAAAGCCGTAACTACTCACATTTTAACACTGTGCAAGTTGCATCCTCTGATAACGTGACCAAAGCGTATCAGGATTACATTAGATTAGCTTGTTGGCATAATTCCAACAATTAGTAGAGGGATGAGACATGGTGTCGATTAAAACCATTGATAAGGCTAATAAGATAAACATGGCATGGTTTGTATACAAATTTATTTAATATATGTCTTTTAAAGATTGTATAAAGTCACTCCTCCCTCTCTGCTCCGTATACTAATCTTCTTCGTGCAAAGGGAGCCACAGACCGACGCCCACCGAATCTTCTCGTCTTCCGCATTGACCTTCTGCGACAGGCAACCGCCTCTACCACAGGCATCTCCAACGGGAACTCAGGATATGGAGTGCACAAAGGAACATCGTCAGAATCTTTTGATACTATTGGCGTTTGTGGAGCAGGAAAGTCTCTTGAAACCTGATTAACAGGCTTGATATCCATATCAGAAGAAACGGGAAAAAGGGATGTTGCTGTGGTGGTCATCGTGCAGTATTCCGATCTGAAGTAATGTAATGAAATATGGATTTGACTTTTAACCTGATTATTTCCCCGCGTATCCCCAAATCAGGTAAGGTAAGTGATGACTGATTTGTTTACAAATTATGTGACTTAATTACATCACTTCTCTTTAACCCAATTCCTTTACCTATTCCTTTTTAGGTCGGAAGAAGAAGACTGATCTTTATTTCCTGTTTCCGTCTTAGACGAGATTAGTTTATTACTATCTATTGCAGAATTAGCTGAGATTAATAATTACATTTGAAAGAGAAATGGAAATCGTCATTCCGCGTGTTCTTACGTGACTTTACTTCATTTTCTCCCCAAAAGAACCAGATATTTGTGTATGCCAGGTACTTTCGGAAAATATAAAACTATCTTTATTAGGTTGATATCGTCAGTTCGCGCTTAGTTAAGCTTCTGCTGCTTCTTTGCCTGTGTGTGATCTTTTCCATTTATATATATATACATATATATAGATAGATAGATAGATAGATAGATAGATATGAATTGAAATTATTCTCGAAAGATAACATTTCAGTATAGGCAGTATATAAGCTGGTGGATAATTTGATAAAATGGCAAATATTTTGCAAATTATTTGGTAGCGTGGCTCAGATCATTATCTCCGATGTGTCGCTTAACCTTACCTGATTTTGGGTTGGGTATTGAAACAACCTGGTTAAAGGTCAGAACACGTCACATTTCATCACATTACTTCCGGTCGGAATACTGTCTGATGCCCACTACGTAATTTCCGTTTCCCGTTTCTTTTTAGATGAAAATCACGACTGTTTCTCGGGTTTCTAGAGATGTTCCTGTTTCATAAACGCCAAGTGTATCAAAGGATGACATTACTCTGTGCACACCTATTGATGTTATTCATGATGTGTTTACACGTATTTGCTCGTCGGAGATATCTGCATTGCCTCCACCGCAGGCATCTCCAATGGGATCCCAGGATGCGGTGTGGAACGGAAAACTCTATTGAAATCTGAGAAGTTTATAATATGCAATTAAAAATGAAACGCAACAATATTCATCTGCACATTCCCCTGCTTCTGAATATCCTCAACAAGAAAAGAAATACAAGGAAAGATATGAGGAAAGCAATCGTTTTCTTGATTTTATAATCAGCATATCAGGGAGCATAGCAAAGCGAAGCTGGAATTTATTCTCGCAAGATGACATTTAATATAAGCAGTTCAGCATTTGATAAGGTGGCATTATTTCGCACATGAACAGGTAGCGTGGCCGAGTGGTCTAAGGCGCGGGTTTTAGGCACCAGTCTCTTCGGGGGCGTGGGTTCGAATCCCACCGCTGCCAGGGATTGTGGCACTTCACCTTTGATCCTAGAATGTTATTTATAGATACTCCAAGAAACAATAAGTAATTTCTAGTGAGAACGCATAAAATATATACCTACGATATAAACCTTATATTCATTCAAGTATTTATGTTAGGTTGATATCGTCAGTTAGTGCTGGTTTGACCTATGAAAGGATTGTTCACGTTGCGCACATACACATATATCCAGATATATATTGTTGTAAGTTTTTGTGTTATATCCGTGTTATTTCTGGCATATCTCAATTCATTACATAGTCTTGATATGCCATATGCTTCTAAGTTGATATCATTTATTCATATTCATTCAGTGAAACAGTGAGGTTAAAGATCGAATCACATTGCATTCCCTTCACATAACTTTAGGTGGGAATACTATACGATGACCGCTGTAGTAATTTCCCTCTTTCGCGTTTCTTTCTAAATGATTATTACTTCTGTTTCCCAGGGTTCAAGAGAGTTCCTGTTCCATAAACGCTAATTGTACCAAATGATCCATGCATATGTTTATATATATATATATATTAGATATATATATATATATATATATATATATATATATATATATATATATATATATATATGCATAAAGCACATATAGATGCAGTATGTATGTATTACATATGCGTGTATTAAGTATTGTATTGAATATGTGCATGTGCATTAAGTATGTATGTATGTATGAATTACTATGTGTGCTTGTATGACTGTGTATATTAAGTATGTATGTTGTAAATATTATTAAGCTTGTATGTATGAAAACGTTTGCTTAATCGTATAATCACACGCAAGCACAGAAAGCGCAACAATGATTAGTTTGTGGATCACAGTAAGAGCTTATTACACATTCTCTACTACACCGCTGAGGTGTTTTATGTATGTTTATATCTATTAGGTATGTATACATGCATTTGTGTATTAAATACGTATATATGCATATGTGCATTAGATATGTATACATGCATATGTGCATTGCATACGTATACTTGCATATATGTATTAAGTATGTATACATGTATATAGTATGTATAATTGCCTACATGTATAGAATATGTAGATATGTATATATGCATTAAGTATTTATGTATGTATTGATCAACACAAATGCGAATAGGAAAGCCGTAACTACTCACATTTTAACACTGTGCAAGTTGCATTCTCTGATAACGTGACCAAAGCGTATCAGGATTACATTAGATTAGCTTGTTGGCATAATTCCAACAATTAGTAGAGGGATGAGACATGGTGTCGATTAAAACCATTGATAAGGCTAATAAGATAAACATGGCATGGTTTGTATACAAATTTATTTAATATATGTCTTTTAAAGATTGTATAAAGTCACTCCTCCCTCTCTGCTCCGTATACTAATCTTCTTCGTGCAAAGGGAGCCACAGACCGACGCCCACCGAATCTTCTCGTCTTCCGCATTGACCTTCTGCGACAGGCAACCGCCTCTACCACAGGCATCTCCAACGGGAACTCAGGATATGGAGTGCACAAAGGAACATCGTCAGAATCTTTTGATACTATTGGCGTTTGTGGAGCAGGAAAGTCTCTTGAAACCTGATTAACAGGCTTGATATCCATATCAGAAGAAACGGGAAAAAGGGATGTTGCTGCGGTGGTCATCGTACAGTATTCCGATCTGAAGTAATGTAATGAAATATGGATTTGACTTTTAACCTGATTATTTCCCCGCGTATCCCCAAATCAGGTAAGGTAAGTGATGACTGATTTGTTTACAAATTATGTGACTTAATTACATCACTTCTCTTTAACCCAATTCCTTTACCTATTCCTTTTTAGGTCGGAAGAAGAAGAAGACTGATCTTTATTTCCTGTTTCCGTCTTAGACGAGATTAGTTTATTACTCTCTATTGCAGAATTAGCTGAGATTAATAATTACATTTGAAAGAGAAATGGAAATCGTCATTCCGCGTGTTCTTACGTGACTTTACTTCATTTTCTCCCCAAAAGAACCAGATATTTGTGTATGCCAGGTACTTTCGGAAAATATAAAACTATCTTTATTAGGTTGATATCGTCAGTTCGCGCTTAGTTAAGCTTCTGCTGCTTCTTTGCCTGTGTGTGATCTTTTCCATTTATATATATATACATATATATAGATAGATAGATAGATAGATAGATAGATATGAATTGAAATTATTCTCGAAAGATAACATTTCAGTATAGGCAGTATATAAGCTGTTGGATAATTTGATAAAATGGCAAATATTTTGCAAATTATTTGGTATCGTGGCTCAGATCATTATCTCCGATGTGTCGCTTAACCTTACCTGATTTTGGGTTGGGTATTGAAACAACCTGGTTAAAGGTCAGAACACGTCACATTTCATCACATTACTTCCGGTCGGAATACTGTCTGATGCCCACTACGTAATTTCCGTTTCCCGTTTCTTTTTAGATGAAAATCACGACTGTTTCTCGGGTTTCTAGAGATGTTCCTGTTTCATAAACGCCAAGTGTATCAAAGGATGATATTACTCTGTGCACACCTATTGATGTTATTCATGATGTGTTTACACGTATTTGCTCGTCGGAGATATCTGCATTGCCTCCACCGCAGGCATCTCCAATGGGATCCCAGGATGCGGTGTGGAACGGAAAACTCTATTGAAATCTGAGAAGTTTATAATATGCAATTAAAAATGAAACGCAACAATATTCATCTGCACATTCCCCTGCTTCTGAATATCCTCAACAAGAAAAGAAATACAAGGAAAGATATGAGGAAAGCAATCGTTTTCTTGATTTTATAATCAGCATATCAGGGAGCATAGCAAAGCGAAGCTGGAATTTATTCTCGCAAGATGACATTTAATATAAGCAGTTCAGCATTTGATAAGGTGGCATTATTTCGCACATGAACAGGTAGCGTGGCCGAGTGGTCTAAGGCGCGGGTTTTAGGCACCAGTCTCTTCGGGGGCGTGGGTTCGAATCCCACCGCTGCCAGGGATTGTGGCACTTCACCTTTGATCCTAGAATGTTATTTATAGATACTCCAAGAAACAATAAGTAATTTCTAGTGAGAACGCATAAAATATATACCTACGATATAAACCTTATATTCATTCAAGTATTTATGTTAGGTTGATATCGTCAGTTAGTGC